>NC_043714.1:2565545-2585135 GCF_006229205.1 Suricata suricatta
GACATTTAGGCTCTTTCCATAATTTGGCTATCATTGACAGTGCTGCTATAAACATTGGGGTACATATGCCCCTATGCATCAGCACTTCTGTATCCCTTGGGTAAATCCCTAGCAGTGCTATTGCTGGGTCATAGGGAAGTTCTATTGTTAATTTTTTGAGGAACCTCCATACTGTTTCCAGGGTGACTGCACCAGTTTGCATTCTCACCAACAGTATAAAAGGGTGCCTGTTTCTCCACATCCTCACTAGCATCTATAGTCTCTTGATTTGTTCATTTTAGCCACTCTGACTGGCGTGAGGTGGTATCTCAGTGTGGTTTTGATTTGTATTTCCCTGATGATGACTGATGCTGAGCATCGTTTCATGTATCTGTTGGCCATCTGGATGTCCTCTTTGGAGAAGTGTCTGTTCATGTCCTCTGCTCATTTCTTCACTGAATTATTCATTTTTTTGGGTGTGGAGTTTGGTGAGTTCCTTGTAGATTTTGGATACTAGCCTTTTCTCCAATATGTCATTTGCAACTATCTTTTCTCATTCCATCAGTTGCCTATTAGTTTTCTTGATTGTTTCCTTTGCACTGCAGAAACTTTTAATCTTGATGAGGTCCCAATAGTTCGTTTTGGTTCTTGATTCCCTTGCCTTTGGGGATGTGTCAAGTAGGATATTGCTGTGGTTGAGGTCAAGAAGGCTGTTTCCTACTTTTTCCTCAAGGGTTTTGATGATTTTCTGTCTCACATTCAGGTCTTTCATCCATTTTGAGTTTATGAAGTTACCTCATTAACATAACAAAATACATCTTTTTTTTTTTTGGTCTCAGCACATAGAAAATTCCAAGGGCTTTGAAAGGTGTGAGCCAGGAAATGTGAGTAAGAAATATATTTTGTGTATATATATATTTTTTTTCTTATAAATCACAATATCTCAAGCAGCTTTATTTACAATTGTCCAAACTTGGAAGCAACCAAAATGTCCTTCAGTAGGTGAATGGATACACAAACTGCTGTACATCCAGATAATGAAATATTACTCATTGCTAAAAAGAAATGAGCTATCAAGCTATAACAATATATGGAAGAACTTTAAATGCATATGACTAAGTGAAAGGAGTCCATCTGAAACAGCTACATATTGTGTAATTCCAAATATATGACATTCTGGAAAAGACAAAACTACGGAGACAGTTAAAAGCTCAGTGTTTCTTAGTAGTTTTGGGGAGGGCATGAATAAAAAAATATGGTTCATTTTTAGGACAATGAAGCTACTGTGTGTGGTACCATAATCAAAGAAACATGTCACTATATTTCTTTCCAAACCCATAGGATGTACAAAACCAAGAATCCACTAAAATGTAGGCTGTTGGCTTTGAGTGATTGTGACGTGTCACTTTGATTTATTGTTTATAACAAATGTGCCACTTGAGTGTGAGATATTGATATCATGGAAAAGCTATATGTGTATAGGGACATGGGGTACTTGTGAATTCTCTGTATCTTTGTCTCGGCTTTGCTGTGAACTTTCAAACTGTCTTAACTTGGGGCTCCTGGGTGGCTCAGTTGGTTGAGTGTCTGATTTCAGCTCAGGTCATGATCTCACAGTTCTTGGGTTTGAGCCTGGCGTTGGGCTCTGTGCTGACAGCTCAGAGCCTAGGCTTGTCTTCAGATTCTGTGTCTCCCTCTCTCTCTGACCCTCCTTGTTCACTCTCTGTCTCTCAAAAAATAAATAAATAAGTAAAATATTAAAAAAAATAAAGTTGTCTTAACTTAAAAAATAATAATTTAGTAATTATAAAAGTAATGTAAAAATTATAAAAGTTTGAAATAGGAAAATATAGTTTGAAAATACTATATAAAAAGTAGCAAAAGTGAAGAGTATATTTCCCTATGAAAAATTAAAAAATATAAAGACTATATAAAATTATTCATTTCTAAAAAATGTATATTGTAACTATACTGAAAATAAATACTTTTTATTTGATATTAGTGATTATCTCTGAGTTGTGGGATTCAGAGTGTGTTTCCTTTTTTGCTTTCTCTCCAATTACAATATACAGCTTTATAATCGGAAAATCTCTTCCTTTCAAAGCTCTGCTGCATTCTCCCTCTACCTGACTTCCTCCCACGGTCCTCACAATGAATCCCTGATGTGATTTCCTGTGTGCTTTATTTCCTCCCTGCTGCTTGCTCTTTCCTCTGCTTAGTGCACATTTCCTGTCAAAGAAAAGCCAGAGCTGGATAGTAGTTAAAGTGGTAAAAGTACATTAAAGTCATGAATATTTCAATAAGGGAAATGAGATCTCAGTATAGAACTGGGCTGAATTCCAGCTACAGCATGGACAAGTAGGGATGCATAGCCAAGGAATAGAGTGAACAGAAAATTACCAAGAATTCAAGGGTAAAGATTATTCTGGTCATCGCCTTGGTGAGATTCTTGCTGAAGGCAGGCCAAGGAGATCAGACATCATCTGAAGGGGTGAGGAATTTGATCAGCTATCTATTTTGATCAGATATTGAGGGTGAGGATTCTCTTTAAACTGACTAAGCAGAATTCTCGCTATAACTGTGCTACAGGAAAGAGATGGATGTCTAGTTGTGGACCTACTAGGGCAGAGAGCTCTGAAGAACCTGAGTAAAATTTGATCAAAGTCCTGTTCAAAGAAAGAAGAAATGTTCTTTCACTTGAGCAGTATGTCAATTTTCTGACTCCGTTGCCTTTTATTCATTAACAGCCAGCAGAACCATCTGTTGGGACTTGGTGGTAGAGGATATTTGTGAGCAGTTGGGCATTTAATGAGGGGAATTTCTATTGCAAGAAAAGAAAAAAAAAAAAAGATTAGGGATTGGAAACCCAGTTTCAGAGTCCAGAAAATAGCCAGCTGAAAAGACTTACAGAGGTTGGGTTGGCAGCATGTTCTGACGGTGAAGTGAGGATAGCACGGACCAGAGGAGAGACTTCCTGGTGTGCAGTTTGGACATCTCTGCTGGCGGCACATACATCAGGATCAGTCATGGTTATGAAATAGAGCTTGGAAGTGTCCAGCTTCAGCTCACAGAAGTCTGCAGACAGTCCAAATAAAAACCTGGACCGTTGGGTTTTAGTTCTCAGTCACACCACATACGGGAGGTGAAAGAAAAATTGGAAGCATTCGTTTGGAGAGTTGCAGTCACATCCTGTAGAAAGCTGGAAGAGGTGAGAGCTCAGGAGGATTCGATATAGTTTTTCCATTCAAACATGAAACTGGCCTCCACGCTTGCCCCTCTTTTTGATTCTGTTCACAAAACAAATCTGGTCTCCATAGATTTGGCCTGATTATTTACAGAAGTGTAGCAAGAATGGTAACTCACCACACAGGCCTTTCTCACTCTGCTTTGCTAGAATTTTTCATTTTCAAAAGAAATATCAGACTAGACTCTTAGAAATCTCTAGAGTCTAGAGAGCCAAGCAGGAATGCCCCACCAGACTTCATCTTTCATACCTACTGATTTAGGTGAACTATTCTCTCTTCTAGGTCCCCCAAGTCCCCCAAAGTTCCTGGGCCTGCCAGCATGTGACCTTCCTCAGTAGCGTACAAGACTGGGAATCCTATAAACCAGGTCTCAATCTAGTTTTTGTAAGAGGGTTTTGTAAGCATTAGCTCTGGAAAGTCGATCTGGTTCCTTTACACTGATTTATGCACATTGTTCTCAAATAGACTTTCCAGTCAAAGCCTGGGTTATGTAACCAATGTTTCACATCATGTCCCATAAGAAAGAGAAGCCATTCTTATTTAATTTATGCAAACAGTTATAGTGTCATGAAAATAAGAATACTCAATAAGAGTTTCCAAATTTTGGAGCATTAAGCAGGGAGAAAATATAAATGTCTCCTTGTTGTTTATAGCGATATGATCTATAAAGTTGCTGTAAATGATTGGTAGCTTAAGAGAGAAGAGGAAGGAAGTTTTTTACATCCAGAACATAGATCATGAAAGAACCACCAATATTCCAAAACTATAATCATCCTATATCGTTTCATTCAGTCCTTATATAATTAATTCTTGTTCTGCTGGATCTTAGGTTATCAGTTTCACGTACTCATCAGCTTCTTCGCTAGAATTCTGGAAAATCTAACTCAGTCCAGCGGTATAGACTAACCGTTACTTAGACGATGTCACCACAAAGCATTGCGGCCTGTAGCTGACTAGGAGCATTCAGGAAAGCATCGAAGTAAAATAACAACTGTCTGTGAATGACAAAACGCTTAAAATGACCGTGGTTAAAGATTTGATAAAATCTTTGATAAAACCACAAGAAAATGTGGTTATTTTTATGGCATGTGACATTTTAAATAATAACTGGATTTATAACTGATAACATTTTAGCAAATCATATCACGAGCAGCAGGGGTATTGACAACACTCTCTTAACTTCATACAATTTCTGGAAGACCTCCATTAATAACATTTATTTGTATAAATACAACTTAAGAAATGTTAAGACATCTTATTTGACAATATCTCTCATGTCATCAACATATCAAGTAAACCAAATTATTTTTAACATATTGCTATTTATAAGGTGAAAGAATAAAACCTTTGAGATTATCCAAAAACCCTCTGGATTACATCAGGGTTAGTTTGAGAACAAGATTTCATTTTGAGAAGGCAAGACTGTCAAAAAGGTAAAAAGTCTTACCTCTTTAAGAGTGAAAAGTCTCACTTCTCTTGAATAATCAAGGACATGAGAAAATTTATTCTGATAAGACACATAATCTTGGTGTTCTAGAGGGTGACTCAAAAAGTAAAAATGTTTTACAATCTCTTATAAAAAGAAGACCAATAATCCCAGTAAATTTTATCCAAAATGATAAAGACCCAAATTCTAGTTTTGACCAGTGTACTTTTATATTAAATATCATAAAAGGAAACTTACAAATAAACCCATTCAAATATTAAGCACCTTGACCACCACACATGATTTTTTTCTTCAAACCTATAATATTCTATGTTTATTTATTTTTTAATTTTTTTTTGTTTTTTTAAATTTATTTTTGAGAGACAGAGAGAGACAGCACGAGCAGGGGAGGCTCAGAGAGAGAGGGAGACACAGAATCCGAAGCAGGCTCCAGGCTCTGAGCTGTCAGCACAGAGCCCGACCTGGGGCTCTAACCCACAAACTGTGAGCTCATGACCTGAGCTGAAGCCGGACACTCAACCGACTGAGCCACCCAGGCGCCCCTAACATTCTATGTCTAATTAGTATTTTTCCCTTCATTTTTCCCTGTCTCATTCTGAAATACCCTGTCACTTTAACTTTAGGACAAAAGAACTCTTTTCCCTTTAATGAAAATATATCCCTCAAACACATCTTACTTTCCTTGCACAATTTTCATGCAAAATTGTTTCCTCTATTATTTTTAGTAGTTATATCTTAATATATTGGCTATAATTTCCAACCACTGGTGAATTTTACACAGAAAATTAGGAGGTAGTCCATTCTGAAGTGTCTATGACGTATTAGCATTCTGCAGCATACTAGTGAATTTTACATCATCTCACAAGTTTCAGAGGTTTATCCTTCCTCATAGTACAGTTTTCAATGTAGCAAAAAAAAATCCCATGTTTATTAACAGGCCTAAATATGTTTAGCTTCTCTTTCTCATAGAAAAATAATAGGTCAGAAGTATTTAAACTTAAATCTATGCTCAATTATAGTGCTGCAAAAGTTTCTATTACTTTGAAATGATCTGTGTTCTAAATGCATATCACTTAATGGCATCCAGCCTAGGTCTAAGGGTGCGCATTACTGAAAAGATTTTGGAAACTGGTTATTTTGTTTGCATATTTATTTTTTGGTCAAACATAATATTAAACAAAATTAGCCACCGTCTCAAGCTATTTCCCAGTTAACTCTTTTTACAGTATATGAATGTTAGAAAAGTATCACAAATGCAAAAAACCTAAAAAGTTAAAGACATGGGTTTTGTTTTATTGCTGTGCCTGATATGAATAAGGTAATGGATTTTAAGCAATTCACTTTTTTACTGAATCTTTATTATACTCTGTTCACAAGTTGAATTTATAATTTTATAGCCTTAAACATCTAGTATAGAATTATAAATAAATTTATTTCACTAGTAAACCTAAATAGAATAAATACATATGCTTATATAGTACTTAATGCTAACTCAGGAGATGATGCTATTTTTATTAAACTAATTATGAAACTAATGCTATTCATCCAAGATTTAGCAAAACTTTGTGAACTTGAAAAGCATTCAGGTTAGTGCCTGTGCTGCTGGAACTTAAGGAATATTTAATTTGCATAAGTGCTTCTTTATCACTAAGCCAGTTTGAGTAGACTCCTTAACTCATTTTGTAAATTAATTTGGTAATGCCATCTGGAGATAGGAATCTATCATGTGCATATAATATACATATTTGATGCCCGTAAACATATGACAGATGCAAACTAAGCTCTTATAGATTTTATTCTAAAATGTGAGCCAGGAGTCAGACAAACACAGTGATAAAGCCTCATCTTTGCTCCAGTTTATATATTTTATCTGAATTTTTGGCAAATGGTACAAGCTGAGATCACCTCTTCAATATGAGGGCTAAAGCTTTTTACCAAGATTTGTAGAGGAGTCTTTTCGGTTTTCTTTGGCTGTGCGACCTCCCGGGGTCTGTGGACCGGTGTGCAGTTTTAGGTGAGACTTGGAGGGCAGGGCGCATCTACCCGCTCTCCGGTGGTCTCCAGACCTCATCTGAGTGGACACAATATCCAGTCTACTTCCACTCAGCCTTTCCCCCTCTTTTCAGCCTGCATGGTTGCTTCTGGGGTCCCTGAGTCCCTGGGGAGGCCTGGCGGGGGTGCGATATTGATGGGGAAGCAGGTTAGGGCTGACAGTGTGGACAGAAGGATGCAGAAGGGGCGCTGAAGGGGGCTCAGATCAAAGGATTCAAGGGTGCTGCAGGGCCAAGCAAGGCGAGACCAATAGAGGATGGAGGAGCAGATGTGAGGGAAGGGAGAGCCCTTAGAGGAGCCAGTTTCAGGAGATCTTAAATTTCCCAAAGCGGCCACTTACGCTTTTTCCTATCATCCTTAGTAAAGTTGTCCTCACGAGAAGCGACCCGCACAGCTGGTGGAGCACAGGTGGCGTCAGCCCTGAAGTTCCTGCTCTTCAGCAATGGCCCCTACACTGGGCACTCTACCCTGGCATCTGGGCGGCTCACAGACCAGGATTCGGGGCTGCCCCGGCCTGTTAGCCCGGGCCTCCAGTACAGCTCAGAGTTGACCCTGAGAGTTTGAAGGATCAGATTATTTTAAGAATATCCCAAGTGTCTTTCAACGGGCTGCCATTCAAAACCTTGGCTCAGGGGGAGGCTCACCGGGGAATCTGCCTCAGTCAGCCACGAGTGAAGGCAGGCTTTCTGAAAGGTGCACATTTGGGGTACCTGGGTGACTCGGTTAAGAGGCCAACTTTGGCTCAGGTCACAATCTTAAGGTTAGTGGGTTCTAGCCCCGTGTTGGGCTCTGTGTGGACAGCTCAGAGCCTGGAGCTGCTTCGGATTCTGTGTGTGTCTCTCTCTCTGCCCCTACCCACCGCACACTGTCTCTCTATCTCAAAAAATAAAATAAAGACATAAAATACAAAAAAATAAATAAACATTAAAAATTTAACAAAAAGAAAGAAAGAAAGGTGCACATCTGAGGTCCTGGGCCAGAGATCTGGGTGTCTGAGGATGACTCTGATTCTAAACAGTCTGTGGGCATGAAAACTGTCCAAGTAAACCAGAGCCCGCCGTAGCTCAGGTCAGTAAGAGAGGTTTCCTCAGGAGCTCCTGCGCTGGGAGAAGAGCCTTCACTGTGGAACTGGGCCTGGTTCTGGACACAGTGTGGATGAGATGTGTGGTCAAGCAGCGGTGGACCCCAGGGGATGAAAACTGCCGGGAGGACACATTAGAGATCAAAGAGGATTTTTATCTAAATGAAGCTGACGGGATTCTTGTTGAAGGCAGACAGGAGTGACCAGACCTACCTGGGGGATGGTGGGACCAAGAAATTTGGCCAGATCCAGGACGAACAGACACCAAGGGTGAGAGTTCTCTTCACACTGACTTAGTGGGGTCCTTGCGAAAAGTGACCTCTGCAGGGTTGGAGACAGAAGCCCAGGACTGGGCTACGTTACGGTGAGGGCTCAGGTCGACTAAGAACCTGATGAGAGTTTGGTTGAGGAGGACATTTGTCCTCTCCCACATTCCCTTGCTCTGACCCCTTTAGATTCTCCTTCCAAAGGGAGTCTGAGGTCAGCTTCCTCCAGCAGGTACGCTCCAAGATGTCCTCCCCAGCCCTTCCTCCCCTGTCCTGGGCAAGGGCTCCTTGCTGCATGTTAGGCTGGTGGCCGCTGGTTCCTCACATGTCCGTCTTCTCTCTCGTGACCATTTATGGAATCACTGTGGGATTTATATCCCCAGTGAAATACCCTGAACAGATAATATTCAGTAGATTTGTGGTAGAATAATAATGAATGGATATCCTCAGATGCATAATCATCACAGAACTTAATAAAGTATAAGTAATTCACTCTATAAAATCTAACAAATAAAACAGATTTACTGAAGAATATCAGAAAGAGCTTCTCTGAGGTTACCCAAATTATGGAAATCCTTGCGCCTTTTTTTATGTTTTGGAAATCAAGATGGGATTAAATGGTTCTTTGCACATTGCTCCCATCGTTTGAAAATGAAAAATAGCTTTTCTTTCATCAACTGTTTTGAAGTTTTGGAAACTAAATTGGGAATCTATCATGCACCCAAATCAAAAAACATGTTGCTACTTTCTTGTAAGCAAATGTAACTATAAGTTAAATCTGTATTTTTTTTTCTGCTAGGAATAAAACTATTAAATTGGATAACACACACAATCATGCACCTGAAAATTGCTGATAAGACCAAATGACACGGCTTATTAGACAAATTTCATGAAAGCAGACTGACCAGGGCCTCCATGCTAGAGATTTAGGATAGAAATAAAAAAACTCCAGGGGCGCCTGGGTGGCTCAGTCGGCTAAGCCTCCGACTTTGGCTCAGGTCAGATCTCACATTCGTGGGTTCGAGCCCCATGTCGGGCTCTGTGCTGACAGCTAGCTCAGAGCCTGGAGCCTGTTTCTGATTCTGTGTCTCCTTCTCTCTCTGACCCTCCCCCTCTCATGCTCTCTCTCTGTATCAAAAATAAATAAAACATAAAAAAAAGAAATAAAAAAACTCCATTCTGCAAGATACATTTGAGTAACCTGTTTAGGTTGTATCTTGCTAAATAAAAAAACTACTCCTCAAATCTAGTGCTTTAAAACAACTCCCAATTAATTATAGCTAATAATGGTGTGGCTTAAGAATTCCGGTAGAGTTTAACTGGGTAACTCTTTCATTCCACCTGTCCTCAGTTGTGATCACAATCAGTTGGTGGCAGAGCCTGGCTACAGAGTCAAAAAAGGCTTGGCACCATGCTAAGAATAGCTAGAAGCTAAATTCTCTTTCTGAAAGCCTCTCACTCTCTTTATGAAGCCTAGACTTTCCATATAATTCTTATGTGGGCAGTTGTCTTACATCAAATCTCAGGAATCCAAGGGAGAGCATTTCAAGAGAAAAGAAGAGGAAACTACCAGTGTTTTAAGCCTTGGACACAGAAATGAATACAATGCACTCAACTCGGTTTTACTAGCCAAAGTGGTCACAGAGATTGACCAGATTCAAATGGATGGGACCTATATCCCAACTCCTGAGGGAACAATGTGGAAGAATCTAGAGATAATTTTTTAAATGTTTATTTATTTATTTAAAGGGAAAGAGAAAGCACAAGTGCGGGACAGGCAGAGAGAGAGCGAAAGAGAGAATCCCAAGCAGGGTCCATGCTTTCAGTACAGAGCCAAGTGTGGGGCTTGATATCATGAAATATGAGATCATGACCTGAGCCAAAATCAAGAGTTAGATATTTAACTGACTGAACCACTCTGACACCCCTATAGCTTTTTTTTATCCACCACATATGCACAAACTTCATTTAAAAGAAAATGAACCTTGAATTCAGGAGAACATGCTGGAACTAATAAAACTGAGAAGAATTATTGAGAAATATATAGGGTAAAGTTTCACTTGATAAATTTTCTGTCTTCCAATAGATGTAAATGTCAGTGATAAAATATTAAAATGGTAAGAGCTGATGTATTTTATTCCATTAAAAATGATATCACTGCTGAAAAATATTTCATTTACATATAAATTCATTTATATAGAGGACAAACTAATGCTTACCAGAGAGGAAGTGGGTGAGGGGATGAGTGAAATACCTGAGGGAGGTTAAAAGTACACTTACCATGATGAGCACTGAGTAACGTACATAATTGTTGAATTGCTACATTGTGTACTTGAAACTAATATTACACTGTAGGATAACTACACTGGAATTAAAATTATACAATAGACTTATATATGTCCTGTATATTAATCACATAGATATACAATTTTAATAATACAATACATAAATTTCAAAATATTATATCCTTGCTAATATTTGTATAATTCCTAGAAACTTAAAGTATGAAAAAGTAAGGTGAGATCTTTAGTTTTATGTGTATAATTTCACTTTTGAGTACATTTTTGAAAGTCGATATATTTTTGAAAGTCCAATATTAGAAAATTACACAGAAGATAACAGTTTAGCATCATGGTAAAGAACCTGAGCTATAGATTCAAACAGACATGGATCTATTCCTTTCGGTCAAGTAATATATTCGTGATGATCTTCTATTGTGAACGAGGAAAAAATAGTAACTACCATCAAGAATGGGTGATTATTAAGTAAGAATATATGTAAGTTACTTAACATAATGCTAAGACACAGTCAGTCAATAATAAATAACATTATTTTTACAAGTTATAGGGGGAAAAGACTAAGGAAAGTTGTACAATTCTAAATTACGGTTCACGCAGTTAATAATTCCTTCTCAGGCTCCATCTCTTTCGCCAGAAAGCTGAATATAGCAATCCAGACTTCTTCCCTTTCTGTGTGTTAAGTGCTGGTATAGTGTCATAGGATGCTTTAAACAGTACAACATATCGGTGCCTCGCAGCAACAGGAATTTATTTTCAAACAGTGTTAGAGACTAGAAGTCCAAAGTCAAGGTGTCAGCATGCTCACAATCCTGCCCAGAAGGACTAGAATTTTCCTTGCCCTTTCCCAGCTTCTGGAGGCAGCCAGGGATCATTGGGCTTCTCTGGTGTGCAGCTACATCACTGCAGTATCTAAATCTGTCATTACCGGTGTTCCACTGAGCATCCCTGTCTTCATGAGGTGTTTTTTCATCCTCTAAAGATACTAATCATAGTGAATCAGGGCACACCTGTGACATTATAATTCAACTGCAACTGTGAGAGCCCATTTCCAAATGAGGTCACGTCCACAGGTAGCTGGGGTTAGGACTTCAACTTAACATTTGGTGTGTGTGGGGCCAGGGAAGAACTCAACCCATAGCAGTCCACTCTCTGGCTCTCTAAATGTTACATCTTTCCCATGTGCAAAATACAGTCACCCATCCCAACACCCCAAAAAGCATTAACCAAATTCAGTGTCAATGTTAGATCTAAAACCTTACCTATATTTAACCAACCAAAAAACTCCCAAATCTCATTTTGGGGTCGTTTAAATCAGTTTTGAAAGGGTCCTGGGGTATAGTTTGTCCTAAGCTGTATACTTCAGTCTCCATGAACCTACAAACCAAGACACTTCACTTGCTTCCAAAATGGAAGGTGGGAGAGGCATAGGGCAGACATTTCCATTCTAAAGGAGAGAAATTAGAAGGATAAAAGGTGTTATGGGTACCAAGCAAGTCCAAAACTTAGCAGGAATACTTATTTTAGATTTCCAGGTCTGAGAATAATCACCTGCATTGCAGTGTTTTTTTCTCTGGACTGAGGAGGTCATGTTGACTCAAGCCTTTTTTGAAGTTTGGCCTCAGAGTTATTCTTCTTTGCTCTATTCCATCTCTGTTGTTTTCAGACCAGGCTGGAAATGTTTCCAATGGTATAAAACTCTCATAACCTTGTCTGTTTCCTGTGTAATTCATGGCAAGAGTCAAGCCATCAGTTGAAAGTTCCCACAGATAATTGCATACCTATTGCTGGCTTCTGATGAGATGGTTGATGGGATCCAAGAATATCACAACCAGTCTTTTTAGAAAATGCGTGTGCACCCACAACCTTCAACCCACCTCCAAGGAGACACTGAGACTGGCTATGTTGATAATTTTCCAAGTCATCAGTGCTGGCTATGTTTTTTTTTCTTAGTAGTTTCTTCCTCAATTTATCTCTTTTCTCTCACATTTCCCTGTAAATATCAAGGAGAAAGAAGTCTTCACCTTCCATACTTTGTTTGGAAATCTCCTTAGTGATATGTCCATGTTCAGCACTTGAGTTCTGCTTTCCATAGAACAGCGGTAATTCAGCCATGATCCCTCCCACCTGATAATGAGGACTGTCTTTCTTTATTTCCAAAACATACCCTGCATCCCTGTCTGAGATATCACCAGAACCATCTTTAATGTTCACATTTTTATCAATATTCCTGTTCATGATGATATATGTTTTCTCTAAGAAAATAGAAGGCTGTTTCTCCAGTTCTCTTCTTTGTTTTTTCTGAGACCTCACTAGAGGGCTGCTGTTACAAATTTAGTACATGCTGCAGACCGCCTATTAACTTATAACTGCAAGACCGTATTTCCAAAGAAGGTCATGTGTATGTGAACTGGGGGTGAAGACTGAAACATATCTGTTTGATAGACACAATTCCAACCATAACACTGTCCTAATCAGATCACATTTCAAGGAATGAACATATGAATCTGACAATCTTCAAATCTAATTTGAGATTGATTAGGTGACTACCGTGGAATTTTAGGAAACAGATCTGTCTTGTCCACACGGCTGAAGAAGTTTGGTATTCTTGAGTCTATAAAGATCCCCAGCCGGAAGCCTGTGTACCTTAAATAAACACTAACCCCATGAAGTGCTGGGCATTTTCTAGCTGGCCAAGAGGCTGGCATGATGAGCCTGGTCAGTAACACCACACGTGAGTGTAGCTGGAGGCAAGCCCTTTTTCTTAAGAGTAGAACTTGGCGATGACTGTTTCATAAGTAACATATTTTTAAAAACTAAATTGAAAGTTGGAAAGTTGGTTTTCATATTTTAAGAACACATTAGTGTGTTATTAATGTTAAATACTGGACAGTGTGGATTCTATGAAAATGTATGACCGCCAATACAGCAGAAAAGTCAGAAATAAAATTGTTTCCTTCCTAGAAGCATTGCTTTGCATGGACTATGAAAGGATTTCACAAAATTATATTAATTATTATGCAGTAATAAAACACAAAAACTATGAACAATAAGTACAAATCAAGAAATAAAAGTTGACATATACTTAGGCCCACATATCCTATTATGTATAATAAAAGCCTTAAGATTCTTGGGTGTTTCATCAACTTGAGACTTTCAGGTTTGTCTCTGAATTTTTTGTTTTTTTATTTGAGAGAGAGAGAGAGAGAAAGAAAGAGAGAGAGACAGATCACGAGCAGGGGAGGGGCAAAGAGAGAGGGAGTCACAGAATCGCAAACAGGCTCGAGGCTGTGAACTGTCAGCACAGAGCCCAGTATGGGGCTCGAACCCATGAACCACGAGATCATGATCTGAGCCGAAGTCAGACATTTAACTGACTGAGCCACCCAGGTGCCCCATCTCTGAATTTTTAATTCAGGACTTATAGGCATCTTGGTTTGCTATGTAAATTATAGTATTTTAACTCTAGTACTTCTGGGGTATACTATTTTGAATTCCTTAGAAAAAAGAAATTTTGGAGAGCCACTATAAATTACACAGCTCTGTTATTTACAATGTAGTCTGTATTCAGAATTTGAACATAGTAGTGACTCAGGAGATCCCCAGTACTGCATTTTTTCTTGTAGTTTCCTTCAAATACCTAAGTATGTTTAAATTAAAGTTATGGCTAGGTAATGCCAATTTAAAGAGGAAACTATGGAGTCAGCAGTTTAGTTATTTGTGATACAAACTTTGGAAGTTCAGCAGTGACATCATCTTTCGAAGTACAGAAATTTTATCAAAATGAAATGACCATCTTTCCTGCCTCTGGCTTAACCTCTGTGTATATCCCTTGATGTGCTGCTGGCTTTTGATGATTGACAGATTGAAAATACACAGTGCAACATCCAAACATGTATTTTGGCCACAAAGAAAAAAAGACACAGAAAGACTTAATCTGTATTCAATTTGGCAGCTCTGAGTATTATCATTCTTGCATCTTGTATTTATTCCTCCCACATCTGATTGGCATGTATTTGAATTATCATCCAGGGCAGGATATCTGAAGGAAAGTTTTATGGAACTCAGGTTATTGGATCATTTTACCCCTTTACAATTTCATATTTTCTTATATAGGATATTCCTAAAACAGAAGCCACATACCTTAACTTGTTCAGAGTAATAATGAGTACTCTTTATATTCTTTTTTAAGGACAACAGTCAATTCAAATCAATTCTGTTTTACTGGATGACTCATGTCATGATGATTAAGCATTTTTCATAGAACATTCTGAGATATGTATCTTCAACTTTCATTCTCTAACTTAGGGCTTTTTTAACATCTTTAAATTATGATTTATGTAATATAAAATTCACCTGTGTACCATTCACACATTCTTAGTAAATTTATAGTGGTGTGCAGCAATCACTTCAATAAATTTTTAGATCAGTTCCATCTCCTTGAAAGGGTTGCTCATGTCCTTTTGGAGTCAGTTGTTACTTGCAACCCCAGCACTTTGGGTGTGTGTCTAATATGTTTTAGCCTAATTTGATGTTTACTCCTGTGTGTGTGTGTGTGTGTGTGTGTGTGTGAGTCTTACGGTCTTATGGTTTTAGCCTTTGCCTTTAGGTCTTTTACTAATGTTGAGTTAATATACTTTATGGTGTGAGTGTAAGGGCTTATATATCTCTATTTCTATATATGCATATACATACATGCATATGTGTATGTACATACATATATGCATATGTTTATACATATATATGAATATCCAATTGTTGGAGGAGCTTTCTTTTCTTCATTGCAGTGTCATTGAAAATTTGTCAAAAATTGTTAAAAAATAAATCTAAAGATTTATTGGTGAACTCTCAGTTTCAATGATGTTTATTAAATCTTGTGATGATACCACACTGGCTTGGTTTTTGTAGCATTATTGTAAGTTTCAAAATTGAGTATGGTACATCTTTCACCATAGTTCTCCTTTTACAAAAAATCATTTTCCCTATTTATTCCTTTGCATTTCCATGCAAGTTTTATGTATAGTTTGTCCATTTCTGATACTATACATGCCTACTGGGCTTTTGAAAGTGATTGCAATGAAAAACTAGGTACATTTGCAGAGAATTGCCTTCTTAACAACATTCAGTGTCTCCTTCCATGACCCTGGAGTATCTCTGTGTTTATTTTGATCTGTATTAATAATATTTCTTTGCAAAGCTTTATGGATTTCAGTTTATAAGTTTTAATTTTTTGGTTAATTTTATTTCTAGGTATATTTTCATAATATTGTTTGCTATTGCTAATGGCATTTTTTGAATTTTAATTTTTTACTTTCTAGAGTTATTAATATAGAAACAATGTATATTCATGTTGATCTTATTAACCTATGACTTTGCAAACCTTGTTTATTAGTTCTATTAGTTTTATTATAGATTCTGTAGGAGTTTCTATGTAAGGGGTCATGATATTTATGAATAAAGATGGTTTCATTCCTTCATTTCTAATCTGGGTGCCTGCATGTATATATGTATGTATGTATGATTTCATTGGTTATACCTAAAGTAAAATGTTAATATGAGTGATGAAAATTGATAGTCTTACCATGCTATGAATTTAAGGAGAAAACATTCACTCTTTCACTATTAGGTATGATGTCAATCTTAGGGTTTTCAAAAATGTCCCTCATGATTTGTAAAAGTTCCATTTTAGTCCTAGTTTGTTGAAACTGTTTTTGTCATGAACTTGATTTTGTAAAATTCATTTGTGTCTATGAAAGTCATTACATGTTTTTTTTTAAATCATTCATTCTGTCAAATTAATGGCAAATTAATACATTGATTTTTGGATGTTAAACTTTACATTCCTGAAATGAATTCCACTTGGTTATGATATGTAAATTTTTAATAAGTTGTTAACTTTGGTTTGTTAAATATTTTGTTAGAGACTTTTGTGTCTGTGTTCAAGAAGAATGCTGTTTTATAGTATTCTTTTCTTGTGATTTTTCTGATTTGGTATTACAGTGTCCTGGGATCTAGAAAGAGTTAAGAAGTGTTCTCCACTATTTTCTGAAAGACTTTATGAGGATTATCTGAAGACTTTGTGGAGGTTATGGCTAATTCTTTAATATTTGATAGAATTTCAAGTGAAGGTGTTTTTAGGCTTTTCTTTATAAGAAGATTTTAGTTATTAATTATATATTTTTTACTAACAAGTAACATAATAAGTAATAAATCTACTTAGATGATTTTCTTTACTTGAATCAATTTGCATAGTTTGTGTTTTCCAGATATTTTCTACTTCATCTAAATTGTCTAATTTGTTGGCATATACTTATTTTAATTGCCCCTGACAGACTTTTTGCTGTCTGTATAAAGTTAGCAGTGATGTTTTCTCTTTCTTTTCTACTTTCATGGACAGTCTACATTTGTCATTCCTGTTTTAAGAATCCTTTTAATGAACAAACACTGGTTTCATTGATTTTCTGGTTTGTTGGTTGTTGTTGCTGTTGTTAATTTCAACTCTAGAATTTATTATTTCCTTCTGTCTGCTTGATTAGAGTTTAGTTGAGTTCTTTTCTAGTTTCTTAAAATAAAAGCTTAGGTTAGTAACTTTTTACTTTTTTTCTTTCTTGATATAGCATTAAAAATATAAATTTTTCTCTAAGTGTGATTTCGCTGCATTTCATAAACTCAATATGTTGTTTCACTTTCATTCAAGAAAGAATATTTTTGAAGTTTAATTTTTACTTTCCTTTTGACCTATGCATTATCACAACTGTTTTATTTACTATCTAAATACTTGTGGCTTACCAATTTTATTCTTGTGGTGGGTCTCTAATTCCTTTTGTTATTGCCAGAGAATATACTTTGCATGACATTAATCTTTATTACATTCATTAAGCCTTTTTAAGCACACCTGGATAAAATCTACCATTAGAGCTCTCCATGTGGACTTTAAAACTAAAGAGGGCTCTCTGCTGTCAGAGTCTGCTCAATATCCTCTATTTCCCTCTCTCTCTGTCCCTCCCTGGCTCGTGCACGTACATGCCGGCGCATGCTCTATCTTCCAAAAGTAAATAACTAAAGAACTATTTAAAAATTAGAATGCCCATCATCAACTGTTGGATGGAGTGTTTTAAAGTATCCACCGGGCAAAATTCATTGATGATATTTCCCAGTTTTCTGCAGATTTCCTGATTTTTAAATCTTGTTTGATTAATTCTTTGGAAGGGATAGCTGAAGACTTCATTTGTGGTTGTTAAATTTTTTAACATTCTATATTTTATCATTTTTTGTTTCCTATATTTTAGGAGTCTGTTAAGTATAAATGATTAAATAATTTTTAAGTTTTTGTGTATAATGGCAAATCTATCCTTATCACTCTTTTCTCTTTTAATATTTCTTGTTCTAAGACCTATTTTGTCTGATACTAATAAAACAGCCAGTCCAGCTTTCTGATGGTTGCTATTTGCATGCTGTATCACTTACTTTTTTGTTCCCCATCTATTTATGTCCTTGATATGAAGATGTGTTTCTTATTGACAAAGTACAGTTGCAATTTGATTTTTTAATCAGGACCGACAAACCTGGTTCTTGAAAGGATATTTAGTCCATTAATATGTAATATTAATTTCATATTCTATTTGCCTGCCATTTTTTTACTTATTTTGTAATGATCTCATGTCTTTTCAACTTCTCTGTTCCCCTTTAATATCTCCTTTTGTGCTAAGCATTTTTAATATGATTTTTATCTGTATATATTTTATTACATTATATTGAATCATTTTCTTAGTGTTCATCTATGATAGGGATTGGCAGACTTTTTTTGTTCTGTAAAGGATTACATAATAGATAATTTAGACTTTGTGGACCATATGTTCTTTATTGCAACTGATATCTCTTCCATTGGAGTGTAAAGGTAGGCACAGCCAGTATATTATTAAAAAACATGACTATTTTTAGTAAAAATTTAGGTATAAAACTGACTATGAGCTAAATGTAATCTGTGGGTCAAGTCTTGCTATCTTAAATTCTAGGGATTGCACTGTGTGTATTAATTTGTTAAAATCTATTTCACAACCATAATAGCTTCCTTATGATAAAATACAGAAAATTTGATATATTTCTTTACTCCCCTCTCTTGTTATTTTATAATATAAATAAAATATATTATATCTTTATGTTAATAAATCCCAAAATACAGTGTGATAATTTTTTATTTCATATCATCTTATTATTTTAAATAAGTTAATAGAAGAAATGAGAACATATATTTATAGTTTTTTTTTAATTTAAACCTATTCTGGGTTGCCATTCCAGACATGTTAAAATTTCTTTCTATTTTAATTGCTATTTTCATTTTTTCCTTTTAGGCTAAAAGATTTATTTTAGCATTTCTTAGAAGTTAGGTCTGGTAGTTACATATTTTCATAGGATTCTTTCTTCCTGAGAATGTCTAAATACTCTGCTTTCGTTATTGTAGATGAGTTTTAGCAGTTATAAAATTCTTGGTTGACAATACTTTTCTGTCATCAAATTGAACATAATAAAACACCGTTTTTTGTCTGTTATATCCAATGTCGGCATTAATCATGTTGTCTATTATTGATCATTTATTTCCTGCTGCTACCAAGTTTTTCTCTTTTTATTTGGCTTTCAAGAGTTTGATTGATGTGTCTTGATATTATGCCTTTCTTTATTTTTAATTTATCTGGCCTCTTAAACCTGTAGAAGTTTTCTATCATATTTGGAAAGTTTCAATTATTATTTCTTCATATATTTTTCTTCTATTTTCTCTTTTCCTTTCCTCCAGTGACTCAATTTCATATATTTTCTTCTGCTTGCAATTTTCTCACAGGTTTCTGAAATTTTGTACATTTTAATTTAATCTTCTTTCTCCTGTTTTTCAGATCAGATAATTCAGTTTGCCTTACCTTCAAGTTTATGGATTCTTTCTTCTCCCCTCCTAAATTTTATGTTAAACTCTTTATTTTGACCATTATGCTTTTCAACTCTGGAATCTCCAATTAATTTTTAAAAATAATTTCTATGCTTGCTGAGACTCTTTATTTGTTGAACTCCTGTTGTTCTAGTTTAATTCTTTAGATATTTTCTGTAGGTCTTTGAATATATTTTTTTAATTTAAAATTTTTATTTATTTTTTTTACTTTATAAAGTTTCATATTTTTTAACATATGCAATTATTTTCCATCATTTACAATACAGTAGTTGCAATGACACTCCA
>NC_043714.1:2585235-2609788 GCF_006229205.1 Suricata suricatta
CATAACCACCCCCACCACCAAAAAAAGAAGAGGAAAAAAAAAAGTAAAGAAAATAATAAGGGAAAAGCCCAAGACACACTTCCTAGGGGAAAAAAAAAAACAGCATGTAATTTCTGTCCTTGATGGACTGTATTAAATAAGCAAACCATGCAGTATTTAATACACAGTAGCAGAATATTTACTACTGAAGCTTGAAAAGATGTGAGCTCTTTGTGTGCAACCTTTCATTTATGCATGTGAGAGGGTTTTCTTTTCTTAATATTTTTACATTGTAGTACTTGTTTCCCTGGTTGGGGTGTTTGCTTATTGAACATATTTTTAAAAGCTGCCTTGATGTCTTGGCTGAATCTCACATCTGGGTGGTCAGAAGAATATATGCTGATGTTCATTTTCCCTTCTAAGTACTGATCATACTATATTGTTTTATTTATTTATGTTTAATTTCTTGGCATATTAATAAGTGTTTTGATACTTTACTGGAGCAACTCTGAATTCTGACATTTTCCACTGAGTATTGTCGTTGTTTTGTTTGTTTGTTTTATATCATGTCTAGACATACTTGTGAAGCCCATCTTCCCTGCATTTTATGCCTGGTTGCCTCTCTGCTCTGATTCGTGTTGTTTTATTTTTAAGTGTGGATTCCCATTCTTCCATGCTACTGTGTTTGAATAGTTTCAGATTCATTGTAAGGTTGGAAGCACCTGTAGCCAGTAAACTTTCTAAACCCTACTGTTGAATTGATGTATGGTCGGGAGAGAGATTTTTAATGTCAGTCATTTTATTTTATTTTTTATTTTTTAATAGATGCATATCAACTGTAGCTGCTATTTATTTTTGAAACAGAGACAGAGCATGAGTAGGAAAGGGGCAAATAGAGAGGGAGACACAGAATATGAAGCAGGCTCCAGGATCTGAGCTGTCAGTACAGAGCCTGATGTGGGGCTTGAACCCACAGACGACAAGATCATGACCTGAGCCAAAGTTGGACCCTCAACTGAGTGAGCCACTCAGGTGCCCCTCATTTTAAAGTTTCCCTGGCTGTTACTTCTGATGAACTCATTCATGCCACCTCTGTACATGCACAGACTTGTTTTTGCCAGGGATAACCCTGTCTGCGCTGTGCAGGCACCCTGACTCTTATCCATCAGGAATATGTGGACAGTTTACAAAGGCCCCTAGACCCCTGTGGCTCTCTCAACCTCTAAAGCACCCTGTTAAACCCCATGCTCCTTTTCTAGTCTATTGTTTGCCCCCAGTAGGACTCGGATCTCTGGCTGATGGAACCACTGGCCTTTCTTCAGTCGCACCAGGATTGCCAATTGAACTGACAGTGTTCCAAATCAAGTGAGATGTTTCCCAAGTTATTGCGAAGGTGCTGGTTTCATAGCCTATTATGTCTTGTGTTGACTCCTATGATGCCAAAGGAACCAAGGCACATTTGGGAGAGCTTTGGGAAAAACACCCACAGTCATTGGACACAATTTTTCACTGTTCTTCGCTTAAGGTCAGTAGTGTCCATGGAGAAAAACTTTGGTTTTGGTCAAAATCCAGGGCTCTCAAAGAGCTGATTTTGATCCTTTGGCCAGTTTTGTAAGCAGATTTTTGAGAGAAAGATGTGTCTATTCATGCCAGACATCAAAACAACATTTTTCTATAAATGCTTATACAAAAAGCTAAAGGCACTTAAATATCTTTTATTCTTTTAAAATCCATTGTTCGATGGTTGAAGACAGTTTTGTTCCCATTCATTATCTTGCAATGGTTACGTATAACCAAGCACAGAAAATATAATCGAAGCCTTTCAATGAGAGAGAAAAGGTTTATAACAGAGGAGGAATTAGGCAACTGGAAACCTGGGCTAACTTCAACACCAATTTACAATTTTAGGTCTTGAATTTGTAAGTTTTATATAAACCGACATATTCTTTCACTACCAGAACTCTGTTCTTCAGAAATAGTGAGTGATGCAGCGATCTATAAGCTTATTTAAACAACTACTTCAAGCGTTCATTTGATTGGTATGTTAATATTTCATAGATCTATATCTGTGTCATGATATATTCCTGTTTATTGGGAAAAAATTAACTGCCAACATGATGGAACTGTGTTTGCTTTTGCTTTTCATTTGCTTAATACATCATGGTTTATGACTACCCAGTCAGTAATCTTGAAAGGCCTGATTATTCAAAATTGTGAGTCTTTGGTTCTTTAAGTAATCATATGGTTTCCTTAATCTGCAATTACTAGAAAAACCTATAGTGAGTAAATACAATACTTCCTTGGCAATCCTTAATGTATCGATAGAACCTTTATTTAATACTTCTTTAAATTTTAAGTACCTCATTTCACCAGCAAGCTCATGATTTTGTATGCATAGTCATTCCTTATTTAACATATACCCCAATACCCACCTCTTAAAGAAAGTCCCCATCTCAAATTCTAGATAGCTCATTTGGAGAAAATACTCTGCTAAGTATTGTATAATGGCACAAAATTTTAAATATACTATATTTATGTTTCACCCCAAATCTAGATGACCAAAATTTACATTACTTTCCATAAGTTATTTGTGGATCTTTTCTTTTATTTTATTACTGAAGTGAGAGTAAACTATTATGTTTCAATGATTAAAATTACTAGTTATGAACATGCTTGTAACTATAATTACGAGAGTGTTTGTAATTTTTAAATGTTTTTTAAATCCATTTTTGAGAGACAGAGAGAGACAGCGTGAGCAGGGGAGGGTCAGAGAGAGGGAAACACAGAATTCGAAGACAAGCCCCAGGCTCTGAGCTAGCTGTCAGCACAGAGCCCAGTGTGAGGGTTGAACCCATGAACCATGAGACCATGACCTGAGCCAAAGTCTGACAGTCAACCGACTGAGCCACCCAGGCGCCCCTGTTTGTAATTTTTCGATGTCTCAGTAAAAGTATACTTTCAAGTTAGATGATGCAGCAGCAGGAGGTCCTCATGCAACATTTTCTTCAGGTGAGCGCAACTGTTATAAAGTATGTTGTAAAGCAATCATGAAGGAAATTCAATGACTTCTTTTCTTCATTTTTTAAAATAACTTTTCTTGCATTGTTGAAATTATACACAAACATTTTCAGAATGCTGAGAAAATACAGAAAATGTATAAATGTCAAGTCAAATAAGCAATAATCCCACAATCTATAGCACTAATTATTTATAGAAAAATCCATCAGTTACCGAAGATCATGTTATTTCTACCTAGACCCTATTTTTTAAAATTTAATAATTCATAAAATGAGGTTTCTTCTCCCTTTTTTCTTCCTTTCTTCCTTTCACATTTTATATTGAGATCCAGAGGCTGGGCACACTTCAGCAGCCATGGCTGAGGCAGAGCCGGGTAATGCAAACTAATCTTCCCACTGCAAAGATGTTCTGGGGAAGTCAAGAGCTACAGCATTCAAAGATCAGAGACAGGGCTATATGCACAGTATAATCAGCATCTCAATGTCCTCAGGGTCTTTTCTATTCCTCTTCGTGCTTAATTTATTCTTAGGTGGCTTTCACAGTCACATTACAGACATTCTGTGCTGCAGTCTGTACGGGAAATCTCCTGTGCATAGTCCGGATGACATAGAGCAAACCTGTCCCTTGAGCCTGGAATCTAAACTATTTCCTTTCTTTGACTAGGTCATTCAGTCATGCACCAAACCTCGGTTTGGGAAACCTAGAAATCTTCAGGTTCATTTACTTCAAAATTGCTCTCATCCGTGGCTGTACTTTAGGATTTTTTGAAAAGCTTACAAAACACATTGATGCAGGTTTTAGTTCAAGATGGCACCATAAGATCCTGAATTCACCTTCTTCTATGGACACACTGAATCTACAGCTATTTAAGGAATAACTTCTTCTTCATGAAACCTACAGGCTGGCTGAGAGACTACTACACATAAGGCAAATGAGAAGAAAACCACATCAAAGTGCACAGGAGGAGCTTGAACACAATCTTGCCACAAACTCTACCCTTGGCGACGCAACCCATATGTGAGAGAAAACTCAAAACCTGGAGCTTCTTCCTGAGGAGTCAAGGATTCAAACCCTACATTGAGTACCTTGATTTTTAGAACCTGAGAGATGAGCCTTTAACACTGTTTTAACTTTGAGCGCCAACAGGCTCAAATCCTGAGAGTCACAAGATTGTAGTGACATTGCAGACAGTTCTTAAAGGATTCACGTAATAGGACTTACCTGTCTCAGTTTTCAGCTCAGAGGAAGCCAATCATCCTCAGACTTAGAGTGAAGGAGGCTCGGGGTTCCTGGGTGGCGCTGTCCCTTAAGCAGCTGACTACAGCTAGGTCATGATCTTCCAGATTGTGGGTTCAAGCCCTGGGTCGGGCACGGTGCTGACACCTCAGAGTCTGGAGTCTGTTTCAATTTTGTCTCCCTCTCTCTTTGACTCTCCTCTGCTCACTCTCTCTCTCTCTCTCTGTCTCAAAAATAAATAAACAATAAATATATAAATATATAGTGAAGGAAGCTCACCTGCTTATCCTAAAATGTGAGGCTGAGGACAGGCAGCTACTTTAACATACACATTTAGGAACTTGCTGGAATGCCCTCCAGAGGCAGACTACTGTGTACCATATTTGCACTCTCCCATGGCCATCACCTTCTTTCTGAGAAGGGAGCTTCTACATACATCTGATACCTCACATTGTGGCCGCTACCCAAGGGACACCTATGGACTGCTTGGCTCTGGAGGCCAGTGAAGCTTGCATTCATGGTCCTACAGGACTGCAATGGCCGGTGTCACCCAGGAAGGATCACATACTTGTCTCTGGCACTCTGACTTTTGTGGCTGCTTCCTGGGGACACCTCTACGTCATATGGCTACAGTGGCAAGTGGGGCTTTTGCTCATGGGTCCCTTAGGTCTCTAGTCAATGAAAAAAAAAAAAAAGATTCTTAAACAGTTACTATCCCCAGGGTGCAGCCAGAGGCAATAGATCCAAGAACTTGGTGTTTATGTGAAGGAGGCCTATTAGCTAAAAATCATTGCTGCAACCTAAGGGCGGGCTTGTAATTAGACATGTCTCTAGGGTCTGACTACCCTATGTTCACACTCTTCCAAGGTCTCTTGGGGAAGGATATATTTGATGCCCTGCTTTCTATGTTTGGTGCCCTGGTTTTCGTAGTTGCTACCCAGGAGATATCCTATGATTGCCTGGCTTTGGTGGCCAAGGGGTTTACATTTCTGGGCCCCCTGGGACTCTGGTAATCAGAGAAAGGTACTTGCCTATGCCACCCTACAGACAGAAGACCAAGGCATGCCCCCCGGTCTTTCTGTGAAGAAGGCCTCTTTGTATGTCTTGGAGCTTTGGCCTGTGGAGCGGGTTTGACTTCTCATGGACTACAGGGCTGCTTTCAAGGAATGTAAGCTGTGGATGCCATCTTGGTACTCCTGCTCTGCTTTGCCCAGCTTGCCAGAAAAGAGCTACATACTCACCTGGATCCCTGATTTTGTGACTGCTGCCCAGGAGGCACCTCCAGATTACCTGGCCAGTGGGGTTACACTTGTGGTCCCACATGATATAATTGCATACTTATAGAAGCAGCTGCCTAAGGGTCTGCCTCATAAACAGTGTGAATCTGGGTGCCAGGATGCTCTCTTTAGGAACACTAATAGTTCCTGGCACACACTCAACTCCTGGGATCTATTAAAATGTAATTGGCTGCTTGGACAAGCACAGAGGTTTGTCGCTTGACAACTAAGAGCTGAGGCAGGTTTGGACAACAAGATTCTCCTCCTACATAATAAGGCCACTTCTTTAAAATGGGAAGTGGTGGTTTTTTCACCTGCTTGATAGAGACCAACACAGAGAGTCAGCAAATGAAGAAACAAATGTGTTCCAAATAAAAGAACAAGATAAAAACCTCAGTGAAAAAAAATCTTAATAAAATGGAGCTAAGTAACATACTTGATGAAGAGTTCAAAGTAATGGTCATAAAGACGCTCACTGGACTCAGGAGATGAATGGATGAACATAGTGAGAACAAGGGATGGAAAATACAAGACAGAAAATATAAGAAAGTCACAGACCTGAATAATAAAATAATTGAACTAAAAAAACACAGCAAGCTAGTTAAGGCAAAGGAAAAGATCAGTCCAGTCAACTTGAAGACCAGGTGGTGGAACTTACCCAATCATAGCAGCAAAAAAATAAATAGATAAATAAAATAAAATATATGTGTGTATATATTTATATATATACATGCATACAAATACATATATATACACATATATGTATAGTTTTAAGAGGCTTATGGGACAATATCAAGCAGACCAATATTTGCATTATGAGGATCCCAGAAGGAGGAGAGAGAGAAAGGGGGCAGAAGTCAAGTCTGAAAAAATATTGCCTGAAAATCTCCCTAATCTGGGGAAGGAAAGAGACATCTGATCCAAAATGCTCAGAAAATTTCAAATAAGATGAGCCCAAAGGGATGCACACCAAGACATGTTATAATTAAGATGTCAAAAGATAAGGACAGGGAGAATATTAAAAGCAGCAAGAGAAAAGCAATTTATTATATACATGCGAACCCCCATAAAGCTATCAACAGATTCTTCATCAGAAACTGTAGAACAAAAAGGTCTGGCATGATAGATTCAGTGATGAAAACAGAAAATGTCTAACCAAGAATATTCATCTTGGCAAAATTATTATTCAGGAGTTTTCCAAAAAGCTATTCGAGTTCATTGCCACTAAACCAATCTCATCAAGAATGTTAAAGAGACTTCTTAAGACCTAAAACAGAGGGCACTAAATAATAACAAGAAAAGTTATGAAAGAATAAACATCACTGTAAAGATAAATCATTAGTAAAGGTAGCACTTAAATACTTACAAAGCTAATATGAAGGTTTAAAAAACAGAAACTAGTAAAAAATAACTATGATTATAATAATTAAGATATACACAGATTAAAAAAGATATATATGTCATATTTTATGTCTCTATCTATCTATCTATAATAATATTCAGTCTAAAAGCAACCGAATACATATATTCTTCTCAGCTATGCACGGAACATTTTTCAGTATAGATCATGTTATGCCACAAGAAAAATCTAAATAAATTTAAGAGGATGGAAATTCCATCATGCTTTTTCTGGTTACTATGGTATGAAGCTAGAAATGAATTACAAAGAAAACTGGAAAATTCACAAATATGTGGAAATTAAACAGCATGCTACTGAGCAACTGATGGGTCAAAGAAGAAATTAAAAGAGAAATAAAAAGATGCTTGAGACAACTGAAAGTGTATATATAACATATCAAAATTTGTGAGATGCAGCTGAAGAAGTCTTAGGAGGAAATTTCATCGCAATAAATGCCAACCTCAAAAACAAGAACAAGTCTCGAATAACCTAACTTTACACTTCAAGGAATTAGAAGAAGAAGGCCACATGAAACCCCAAGTTAGTAGAGTGCTAGAAGTAACAAAGATTAGAGCAGGAATAAATGACATACAGACTAAAGATGCAGTAGAGAAGATGAATTAAAATAAGAGATGATTTTTGAAATGATGAACAAAACTGGCAAGCTAAACCTCACCAAGAAAAGCAAAAACAAACAAACAAACAAACAAACAAAACACCCAAATAAACAAAATCATAAATGACAGAGGAGATTTTATAATTGATTCCACAGAAATAGAAAAGATCATGAGACTACTATGAACCATGAGCCAACATGCTGGACAGTCTTGAATAAATAGATAAATTCCTAGAAGCATACAATCTATCTAGACTGAATCATGATAAAATAGAAAATCTGAACAGATCAATTGCTAGTAAGGAGATTGGATCACTAATCAAAAACCTCTCAAAAAACCAAAACCCGTGACCAGATGGCTTCATTGGTGAATTCTACCAGCCATTCAAAGAAAAATATAATTCATACCAATCTTTCTCAGGCTTTCCCAAAAAATAAGAAAGGAGGGAGTTTTTACAAACTCATTTTATGAGACCAGCATTATTCTGATTCCCCAAACAGACAAAGATACCACAAGGAAAGAAAATTAGAAGCCAATATCCCTGGTGAACTTTGATGCAAATATCCTCAACAGAATATTACCAAACAATCCAATACAGTAAAAGGATCATGCCTCAAAAGCAATTGAAGTTTATATCAAGGATAAAAGGATGGTTCAGCATCTAGAGATTGGACGATGTGATTCACCACATTAACAAAATGAATGATAAAAATCATATGATCATTGCACATGATGTAGAAAAAGCATTTGACAAAATTCAATATCCATTTATGATAAAATCTCTCAGCAATGTAGGTATGGAGAGAATGGCATTCAATATAATAAAGGCCTTATATGAGAAGCCAACGGCTAGCAGTATATTCAGTGTTGAAAAATTTAAAGCTTTAGTTTTAAGGTCAGGAGCACAAAGGACGCCCACTCTCACCACTTTTGTTCTATATAGGATTGCATGTCCTAGACAGAGTAATTAAGCAAGGGGAAAAAGAAACAATATAAATTGGAAAGGAGTAAATAAAACCTTTACTATCTGCAGATGACATGGTACTATATATACAAAACTCTAAAGACTATCAAAACTTATTAGAACTAATAAACAAATTCTTTAAAGTTGCAGGATACAAAATCAAAATGCAAAAATGATGCATTTCTTTCTACTAATAATGAGCTATGAAAAGAGAAATAAATAATCCCATGTACTATTGCATCAAAAAAAAATACTTAAGAGTAAATTTAACCAAGGAGGTGAAAGATGTATATATTAAACATGTAAGATATTAATGAAATAAACTGAAGAAGAAACAAGTAAATGCAGACATTTCAAGCTCATGGATTGAAGAATCATATTGTTAAAATGTCCATACAAACCAGAGCAATCTGTAGATTCAGTGCAGTTACTATCAAAATTCTAAAGGTGATTTTTAGTGAAATACACAAGTAATCCTAAAATTTGTATGGCTAAAGTAATCTTGAGAGAGAGAAACAAAGTTTGAGAGTTCACACTTTCTGATTTCAAACTATTTTACAAAGCTATAATAATTAAAACAGTATGATAATGACATAAAAACAGACACATAGATCAATAGAATGGAATAGAGAGCCCAGAAATAAACCCACATGTATAAGAATATACAATGGGAGAGGACGGTTTCTTCAGTAAATGGTGTTGGAAAAACTGGACAGTCACCTGCAAAATAAATGAAACAAGAACACTAATACTCTTCATAAAAATTAACTTAAAATGGATGAATGGGTTGAATCTAGGACCTGAAACCATAAAACTCCTAGGAAAAAAAAAAAAGCAGTACGATCTTTGACATAGGTGTTGGTGATGACTTTTTGCTTCTGACACCAAAGTCAAAACAAGAAAAGCAAAAATAAATAATTGAAACTATATCATATGAAAGTCTTTGCACATAAGAGGATGATCAACAAACTGAAAAGCCAACCTGCTGAATAGGAGAAAATATTCACAAATCGTATGCCTGATAAGGGGACAATCTCCAAACTATATGAAGAATTTATATAACTCGATACAACAAAACAAAACAATACAACTAAAAACTGGGCCGATGTGACTGGATACTTTTTTCCAAAGAAGACTTAAAGATGGCCAACAAGTACATAAAAAAGATGTTCAATGTTATTAATCACTTGGGACCTGAATCAAAACCACAATGAGCATTAACCCCAGGTCAGCTAGGATGGCTATTACCAAAAATATGAGAAATAAAAAGAGTTGGTAAGGATGTGGGGAAAAGGAAAGCTTGTGCACTGTTGGTGAGAATGTAAATTGGTGAAGCTACTGTGAAAAATAATATGGAAGGTTTCAAAAATTTCAAACTAAGATTACCATATGATTCAGCAATGCATCTCCTGGTATTTATCCAAAGAAAAGGAAAACACTAACTTGAAAAGATATATGCATCTCCCTGGTCACTGCAGCGTTACTTACAGTAGTCAAGATACGGAAACTCCCTAAGTTGCCCATTGATGGAAGGGTGGATGGATAAAGAAATTGTTATTTGCATGTGCATGTGCATACACACGCAGCAGGTTTTTATTGAGGCATTAAAAAAAAGGGAATGAAATCTTGCCATTTGTGAGAACATGGGTGGACCTTGAAGTGAAATAAGTCAGGCAGAGAAAAAAAAATACTGTATAATCTCTATTATATGAGGAATCAAAAAACAAAACAAAACCAAAAAAAACCCATAAAAAAACAAAAAACAGACAAAAACACAAAACAATGACAATAATAAAAAAAACACCAAAACAACAACAATGAAAAGAAGCTCCTAGAGACAGAGAAAAGATTGATGGTTGTCAGAAGTGGAGGGGAAGTGGTGAAAGGGGTCAGAAGGTAAAGGGAAAATAAATCAGAATCTAAAATTCTTGAGCTGCTGGGATAATCAGCCAAAAGGAGAAAAAGCAAAAGAAAAAATTCACAGAAATGAATGTCACCTCTTGATTTCCAGTTAAAACAAACATTTCCCAGAAAAAGTTCAAAGTATATATATATATATTTTTTTAATATTTATGTTTTAGAGAGCACAAGCTGGGGAAAGGGTCAGAGGGAGGGAATCTTCAACAGGTCAACACTCCGTGCAGACCCCGAGGTGGGGCGCAATCCTGCAGCCCTGGGAATATGACCTGAGCTGAAATCAAGAGTCAGATGCTCAACAGCCTGAGCCACTCAAGACACAGGTTTGAGGATATTAGAATCGGCTCATGTAAAAGGGAAAACAAACAAACAAACAAAAACCACATGATGCCCAGGTACCATTCTCGATCAATTAAATTAGAATCTTGATGCCGGGGCCCTGACAGTCACATTTTAAAGGATGCATCTTTTCAATCAGGCCTGAGGACTGCTAGCTTACAATGAGGATTTACCTTTTGTCTTGTGATGGGTGGAAACTCCAATTGAATTGGGTTCTCTTAGAAAGGAAGGATTGATTTCCGGTAGTCACCAACCATGTTCATATTTTTCTGACTTGTCAGGAGAGTGTAGACAGCTTGCATGCTGTGCTGGGGAGGAGAATGCAGAGGGCCAGCCCCGCTGGCTAGAGCAGCACTGGAAAGTGCAAATGATGCTTGGTGATAGCTCACGAGGCAAGGGTTTGACAGAACCTAATTGGCAGTATACATTGTTGAATCTGCAGGCAATGTGGAGACAGTATTGAGTACAGAGGAGGAGACTGGCAGAGAGACCATTTGGAGGCTATGAATGTAACCCTGGTGATGAGAGACAATTGTTGAATTAATTCAGTAACAAAGGATCTGAAGACAAGGCCACAGATTCGAGGGATAAGGAGGAAGATCCAAAGATGTAATAATCAGTGTTGTGAATGGTGAAAATGGTTTCAGGATGAGAGTTTCCTGCCTGAATGGCCAGATGAGGCAAACTGACCCCTGAGCCTGGAATATGAATTATTCATTATGTCTGTCATTCAGGGACATAGAAAATCATGAGAAAAGATGTTTGGGTTGTATCTGAAGTTTCTGAGGCATTCCACGGAGCTATGCCCAAGATGGAAATGGGGAGTAATCCTGTGAATCAACTGAGCGTATTCATGCAGAGACGTGGATTTCTGCGTTGTTTGCAAGGGGTCACTGAAAATACGGGTTGGTGACCACCATTGGCAGGAAAAACCCCAGAAGCCTGTTATATACTGTGTAACATAGTAAAGAAGTAGGATAGAGGTTTTAAGCAGTACCGGTAACCTTGAAGTCACTGTAGCAGCGGAACTACGGCCTTCGAAGGCTGGAGATGGACAATGTTTTAGAAGCCTCCTCTTGAGGGTAATTATACTCTAGCTCTCCACATTTCCAAGGAAGGGCCTTTGTTCTTTTGTTGTTCCACACAGGAAGGTGCTTCAAGGTCTGGTGAGGGTTAAGAGTATCTTTTGCTTGTGGTACTAAGCCGTTATGTTCCAGATGGTTTTTGTGAAATAAGTGAGAGATTGTCATATCTATTTTTTTCAACTGGCTTCTGCTATTGAACTTTTGTGAGCAAGACATGTCTTAGAAATCCTCAGGAATGCCTGACTCATGTTCAGGTTTTTCTGTTGTTGATATCATATATCTCTCAGGTGTTATGATCTCCTGAGGATTCTGCCTTCCTCTGAAAGCGTCAAATTTGTCTTTGATTGTAACAAGACTGTTGTTCAAGTATCCCTGAGTTCTGATATCTCAAACAGCACAACTTTAGAGGGCTTGAAAATATTATTCATATACTTTATTATTTTACTATGTCATATAGGAATGTCTTCTTTCAATACTTTCAGGCATGATTACATGGTACCACAATAGTATTTAAAAATCCTGTCCTCTCTTGTATGACTTTCCCTCCACTTTCCTTTTGCTTCTAAAATATTTTAGGTGTTTTAAGGTGAAAGAATGCTCTTACATAATCAAACCATGTATTAGTATATGGAAATATTCTACTTAGCTCAGTGAGTATTTTTGAGCAAAGTATAAAGTTGATAATCTTCCCAACTGCAGTATGTGTGATTAATATTTATTATTGAACTTAAATTCAAATTAGTCAATGGACAACCATGGAAAGTTCTATTGCACTGAACAAAGTTTACAAGGTAATTTAAGAGACAGAAATTCTATGATATTGTATTGATCATACAATAACATAATATGGCAATGAAGCTTCTTTGGCTAATAAATAAAAATTAAACACAGAAAACCAGTGTCAACAAAATTGGATAAACATCAACTAATATTTTGCTATTCTTCTTTCTCTGTATGACTAGTGAACGGTGATTCACAGCAAGTTCAGAATTAGGCAATTCATCAAAGAAATGTATTTAAATCCATCACAATCACCCAGGATATCAGTTTTTTCCAACCTGTGAAATGAAAGAGTTGGAAGAGTGTCACATCTGTTCTCAAGTGAGCACACTCTCTTTTCACTACCTAGAATGCCCTTGTTCGGTTTGATGCCTGATGAAATTCTTACACTTTAAAGTCCAACACAAAGCCCACTTCCTTTGGGAGCAACCTCAGCTTGCCAGGAGGTGTTTCCTACGTGCTCCCCTGTTCTGTTTAGCAGACAATGTCGGTGAACCCGCTCCTCTTTATAGTGATTTTTTCTAGTGAAGAATCTATTTCTCCCTAAGTATTGTAACATATTTGAGTCAGGTTTTTAATTTCTTTTGTTTTGTGTATTACTCACTTCATTTCAGTTGCAAGTGAAAAAAGTCTTCTCCTAAAACACCTTGAGCAGAAAAGGAAGTGGTTGTCTTATAACCCTAAGTATAGTGCTGGATTTAGGTACATCATAAATGAGGTCTCATGAGCTATCACTAGAATCCATTTTCTCTCTCCATCTCTCATCCTCTCTCCTTCTGGGCCATGGGAAACAGGCTCTCCTTTCACAGCAGATGGCTTCAGCCTTACAGCTTCCCAGACCAAAGAGCAGTAAAGCAGGTCAGAGAAGCTCAGTTTCAGGAAGTCTTCCACCAGTCCTCCGATGCACTCTGAAATTACCAGCTTGGGTCGAAGTCTACCTCTTTAGGGCATTAGTATGGACAGGTAAAGGTGATAATCAAATTGGGTCCTGTGCCTCATCTCTGGAACCCATAGGGACTCACCTCCAGTTTGTACTGAGTGAAAGTAACAAAGAAGCGTGTGCTCCAAGAAAAATTAAGGGTGGGGAGCCTGGGTGGATCAGTTCATGGATTCATGGGTTAGAGCCCAATGTGGGGCTTTGTGCTGCCAATGCAGAGCATGCTTCGGATTCTGTCTTCCTCTCTTTCTACCACTCCTCTACTCTCTCTCTCTTGCTCTCGCTCTCTCTCAAAAATAAATATTAAGAAAATAGAAAACTCAAGGGCTGTTGAAAAGAAGGGGAGACAGATGTTGGGCAGAAAACAGTAACTACTAAGAAGAGACGTTATATCTCTGTACACACTGCATGGCTTAGAACCTCAAGAGTACATTGACACAGAGTGTATGAATAAATGATGCGTATTTAATGCAGGAAATACAAATGAAAGACGGTTGGGATTTGTCTCTACTGGAGTTAAGGCCAAAGGGAAGCCCTTCTCTAAAATTATGCTTTTCAGGGCTTTATTTAAAAAGACTAGTATATTAAAAATGTCCAGGGCGCCTGGGTGGCTAAGTCAGTTAGGTGTCTGACTTCAGCTCAGGTCATGATCTTGTGGTTCGTGAGTTCAAGCCCTGTATCAGGCACTGTGCTGACAGCTCAGAGCATGGACCCTGCTTCAGATTCTGTGTCTCCCTCTCTCTCTGCCCCTCCCCCACTTGCACTCTGTCTCTGAAAAATAAATACACATTAAAAAAATTTTAAAATGCCCAAAGCTAATAAAGAGATGGAAAGCACTCATGTAAATATTTATAGACCAAATAATGTAATTTTTTCAAAATAAATTTTTAGTTCTTCATAAGAATGAATGAGGGCAGTGGCATGGATAATCAAAAAGTCTGTAATAAATATTTCTTTCTTAATTTGCAGTTACAGGGAAACAAACAGATTCTATCTTTTTATTCCTAAGTATGCTTTTTTTGATTAAGGTGATATTTCTGTCTCTTTTTGGATGTACTCTGCTTGACGGGATCCCTAAAGACTGGTTGGTGGGGAATTGAGCTGTAGGTAATCCACTGGGAGGAAAACAAACAGATAACTGGCTCTTTTTTAATATTAAATGTATCTATTACTTAATGGTCTCTGGAAGCTAGAGCGTCATTTTAATTAAAGAAAAATTAAATTTGAGTGAAATATACAGTATGATGGGAACTCAGCCAAGAGACCAATACCAATGACAAAACAAAATTTGTTACATAGCAATTCTCCGTCTAGATATAAAACTCTTCTATCCTTTTTTCCAACTGTATGGAAATTACCACAAAGCATTTGTCTTTGTTGTGGCCCGTAACAAAATTAGGATCAATAAACTCTTTCCATACATTTTGTTTGTTTGCTTCATGGACTCTAGCTCTCTAATGGCAAAGACAGGTTCAGCTGGTTAAGTATTCTGTCCCTCATACAAAGACAATGAAAACATTTCATGAGAGATGATATATCAGTGTTAAAAGAAATAAACTACAAACACCAAAACAGGTGGGTATTGCAATCAGTGAACCAGTTGTTAACAATGTAAATAAATAAACTTTTGTAGGTTTATGAAAACCACTGTGGCAACAATGAAAAGCCTCTGGACTGTTGACTTTAAGGAACATAATTTGGTAGGGCCGCCTATCTGTTCTGTCTGAGTTCTTTCTCTGTGTTTACTCCAAAGTGATGATTTCTCTGTCTGCTCTCAGTTGCTGACTGACTGTGGTACAGATAAGTGGGAGAGGTGGGATTCCTCCAATGGCCAACTTTGGCAAGAGACTCCTCAACAGCCTACTAGAACTTTCCTGAGCCTCCAGACAGCTGAGGAGATGTCTACCCAACTTTGCCACTCTTCTTTACCCAGAGTCAGCTTGCATCATGGTCCAATGGGCCCACACTTTCCGGACCCATTTTTATTTTCTGTCACAGACATTCCGCCACCCAAATTATTGTGTGTTTGATTCCCATCTGGGTATTTCCTTCTCAAATGACCAGGACTAATACAAATATGCTACATTGACAAATAATTTTATTGTTTGACAACCTGTGTGCAGTATGTTAATGTGCTAAATTCTAGAAATGCAAAGACAAAAAGAGAGCACTCTTAAAGAAATATTACTATACTGGGGGGAGGAGTCATTGCAATACAATAAAAGTGTGATGGTTTATGCTACAGGAATTTATTACAAAAGGAAAAGAATGTGATTATTGGATATATGACAATGGTTACAATTAAAGGAGAATGCGGAATATCAAAGTATTTGGAGACTCATAGGTACGCAGATGATCATGCACATATAGATCCCAGCTGGAGACCATTTCTCTAACAGCATTTGTTCACTTTGTGCCTCTGGGTAACGTTTTGATAACTCTCACATTTTAAGCTATTTCATTAATTCTATATTTGTTCTGGTGATCATTGATATGACAACTGAAAGCTCAGGTGATAGAATTTTTTGTTAAAAAGTATTTTAAAAGCAGGGTATGTACTTTTAAAATACCTTTAGGTTTCTATTTAAATTCTAGCTAGTTAATATGCAGTGTAATATTCGTTTCAGGGGTATAATATAGTGATTCGGCACTTCCATACAGTATCCAACACTGATCCCTGCAAGTGCGCTGCTTACTCCTCATCACCTTGACACTTCTCCTCAACCACTTCTCTTCTAGTGATTGGTTCACTGTAATGAAAACTTTCTTGTTTTGCCTCTCTCGGTTTTTGTTCCCTTTGCTCATTTGTTTTGTTTCTTAAATTATGAGTGAAACCATAAGGTATTTGTCTCTCTCTGACTCACTTATTTCACTTAGCATAATACTATCTAGTTCTATCTATCTTGCCTTGCAAATGGCAAGATTTTGGTCTTCATGGTTGAGTAATAATCCCTTGCATATACATACCAGTTCTTCTTTATTCATTCATCCGTCTGTGGATGCTTGGGCCATTTCCATGATTTGACTATAGTAGATAATGCTGCCATAAACATTGGGGTGTATTACCTCCCTGAATTAGTATTTTTTTTATTCTTTTGCTAAATATCAAATAGTGCAATTGCTGAATGGTAGCGTAGTTCTATTTTTTATTTTATTTTATTTTTAAGTGTTCATTTATTTTTGAGAGGGAGAGAGAGAGAGCAGGGGAGGGAGAGAGAGAGAGAGATTGAGAGAGAGAGAGAGAGACAGAGAATCCCAAGCAGGCTCTGTGCTGTCAGTGCACAGCTGTACCTGGAGCTCAAAATTGAATCAGGATATCAGGACCTGAGTGGATATTAAGAGTCAGACACTTAACTGACTGATCCACCCAGGTGCCCCTGAAGGTTTTATTTTTAAATTTTGAGGAACCTCCATACTGTTTTCCAGAGAGGTTGCCCCAGTTTGCATTCCCACCAACCATGCAACAGGGCTCCCCTTTCTCCACATCCTTGCCAACACCTATTGTTTCCTGTGTTGCTGATTTTAGCCATACTAACAGGTGTGAGGTGGTATCTTACTGTAGTTTGATTTTTATTTCCCCGAGGATCAGTGATTTGAGCATCTTTTCATGTGTCTGTTGGCCATCTCTATGTCTTCTCTGGAAAAATGTCTATTCACATATTCTGCCCATTTTTAAAGTGAATTATTCGTTTTTAGGGTGTTTAGTTTTATAATATAAATTCCTTATATTTTGAATAATAACCCTTTATCAGATATGTCATTTGCAAATATGTTCTCCAGTTCCATAGGTTGCCTTTTAGTTTTGCTATTTTCCTCACTGTGCAGAAGCTTTTATTCTGATATGGTTCTAATAGTTACTTTTGATTTTGTTTCCCTTGCCTTAGGAGACATAACTAGAAATTGCCAAGGTTGATGTCAAAGAGGTTACTACCTGTGTTCTCTTCTAGGATTTTCATAATTTTATGCCCCACATGTAGGTCTTTCATCCGTTCTGAATTTATTTTTGGGTGTGGCATATGAAAGTGGTCCAGGTTCATTGTTCTGCATGTTGTTGTCCAGTTCTCCAACACCTGTTGTTGAAGAGGAACTGACTTTTTCCCATTGGATATTATTTCCTGCCTTGTCAAAGAATAGTTGACCATTTAGGTGTGGGTTCGTTGATGGGTTTTCTATTCTGTTCCATTGGTCTATGGGTCTGTTTTTGTGCCAGTACCATACTGTTCTGGTGATTACAGCTTTGTAATACAGCTCTGGGATTGTGGTGCCTCCAGCTTTGGTTTGCTCTTCAAGATTGCTTTGGCTCTTTGGGGAATTGTCTATTTCCATGCAAATCTTAGCGTTATTTGTTCCAACTCTGTAAAAAATGATGTTGGTATTTTGATATGAATTGCATTAAATGTGGAGACTACTTTGGGAGTATAGAAATTTTAACAATATTTATTCTTCCAGTGCATGAGGTTGGAATGTCTTTTCATTTCTTTGTGTCTTCATCAGTTTTTCATCAGTGACTTATAGATTTCAGCATACAGATATTTTACCTCTTAAGTTAGATTTATTCCAAGTATCTTCTTCTTCTTGTTATTTTTTGCAATTGTAAATGGAATTGATTTCTTAATTGCTCTTTCTGCTGTTTCACTACTGGTGTATAGATATATTCTATATGTATATTCCATATATATATTCTGTATGACTTGTAGAACATATTTCTATACATTGATTTTGAGTCCTGTGACTTTACTGAATTTGTCTATCAGTGATAGCAGTTTTTGGTGGAGTGGTTTGGGTTTTCTAAGTAGAATATTTGGTTGTCTGCAAATAATGACATTTCCTTGCTGATTTGAATGTCTTTTGTTTCCTTTTGTTGTCTGAGCACTGGTGGCTAGGACTTCCAGTGCTATGTTGAATAAAAGTGGTCAGAATGGACGTCCCTTTCTTGTTCCTGACCATAGAGGATAAGCTCTCAGTTTTTTTTTCCCAAATAGGATGATATTAGCTGTTGGTTTTTCATATATGGCTTTTATTATGTTCAGGTATATTCCCTTTAAATCTCCTTTATTGAGAATTCTTATCATGAATGGGTGTTGTACTTGGTTAAATGTTTTTTTTCTATATCTATTGAGAGGGTCATATTGTTCTTATCTTCTTTTTAAATTTATTTATTTTGAGATAGAGAGTGGGTATGAGCAGAAAGAGAAGAAAGGCAGAGAGAGAGAGAGAGAGAGAGAGAGAGAGAGAGAGAGAGAGAGAGAAAATCCCAAACAGGAGAAGAGTCTGATGTAGGGATCAATCTCATGAACTGCAAGATCATGACCTGAACCAAAATCAAGAGTTGGACGCTTAAGCAACTGAGACATCTGAGTGCCCTTCTTGTCCTGTCTTTTATGTGCTGTATCACGTTGATTTATTTGCAAATTAACCCTTGCAACCCAGGAATAAATACCACTTGATCATGATAAATGATTTTTTTTTAAGTATTGTTTGATTTGGTTCGCAGTATTTTATTGAAAATTTTTGCATCGATGTTCATTAAGGATATTGGCCTGTAGTTATCTTGTTTAGTGATGTCTTTATCTGGTTTTAGTATCAGGGTAATGTTGGCCCTATAGAATGAATTTGGACATTTTCCTTCTTTTTCTATTTTTTGAAATAGTTTGAGAAGAATAGGTATTAAGTCCTATTTAAATGTTTGGTAGAATTCACCTATGAACCTATAAGATCTTGGAATTTTGTGTGTTGGGAGATTTTTTTATCACTGATTTAATTGCTTTGTTGTTTACGGATCTGTTCAAGTTTTCTATTTTGACTTTGCTAATTTATATGTTTCTAGGAATTTATCCTTTTTTTCTATGCTATCCAATTTGTTGGCATGTGGGTTTTCATACTGTTATATTATAATTCTATTTCTGTGGTGTTGGTTGTTATTTCTTCTCTCTCATTTGTTATTTTATTTGTTTGGGTCCTTTCTCTTTTCTTTTTGATAAGTCTAACTAGAGGTTTGCCAATATTTACTAATTTTCTCAAAGGACTGACTCCTGTGTTCATTGATCATTAATCATGGTAGGGCTGGCCTCAGCCCTATTATAGGTTCTTGTTTTTATTTTTGTTTTGTTCTTTTTTTTTTAATATATAGGCTTTTTTGATATTTGGGTAACCCCAGAAAAGAGGTCTTCCTGAGAATCTCAGACATGTTTGCTCATAAGAGATGAAGGGGGTTGTCTTTAAAGTATGGAGAAGTTATGAGTTAGGTTTGATTATTAACCCCTGGAGAAAGCATCATATAATAGGATACCATAATGTGAAAGCATGTGATCCTCTTTAAATTAAGAAACTACAAAATGTTTAGCACATCTGTGGTGAAGAGTTTAGAAATGGTGTACTGACTGTAACCAAATTGTGGAAAGCTCATGTTCCATGTTGGAGTTTGGCTTTTAATCTGAAGAACAGTCTAAAAGACATGTTCTGGTAATAGGTGAGAAGATGTATTAGAAAAATTTGAGGATGATTACAAGTGACTAATCAGAGGGATGTTCCAGCAACTGAGGCAATAATTGTTAAGGCTCCAAATAAGTCATTTGCAATTAGATTAAGAAATGAAAAACAAGATCAAATGATGGTAGATAGAACTTTGTGAGGATTCAGATAAAAGATGGGGAAGGAATAAGATCCCCAGAAGAAACCCAGGAATCTAGCTTCTGTGATTTGAGAGGATAATGGAGCATTGTCTGAGATAGAACAGAGAGAAAGAAAGGCTTTTTTTCATGTGTGTGATCTTCACTTATTTACATATTTTATAGAGGTTTGGAGTTTAAGACAACATATGGCTTGAAGATAAAGATACTTTTAAATTTTATTTTTATTTTGAGAGAGAGAAAGACTGTGAGTAGAGAGGGGCAGAAAGAAACGGAGAGAGTCCCAAGAAGGTGCCATGCTGTCTGCAATCCAATGAACTGTGAGATCGTGACTTGAGTCAAAATCAGGGGTCAGATGTAAACCATCCGAGTGCCCCGAAGATATTTCTTTTTTATTTCTGTGTATATGCTGGCTTAAATCATGTGTGTGTTTGAGATTGGTGGGGTGGAGGGTAGTAAAAAGAAGGACAAAAAAAAAAAGCACTGAGACAATGTCAACATTTCAAGAAGGAGCAGAGGTATATATAAGGCAAACAAAAAGGGGAATATTACTGAACAAGAAGAAAGATCATAGAACTCAGAATTCAGATCAGTGCAGGGAAGAAGGAGGTAATGAGAGAAGGGGGCTGCTTGGTGTCAAATGTGCGCTGGAACTTAGTCGTCCAAGGATGATGACCTTCCTACCAGATGTGGTATTTAGAATCTTGTGGATGGCAGAGAGACTAGTTTTGCTGTTATGTATAAGAAGAGGTGAAACTCTGCTTATAGCAGTAGAATAAATTGTATTTACCTATGAGACTTCATGCAAAAAGATAGAATACAATAAGATAATAGTGATGAAAGTTACTACTGTTATGTACAGTTGTCATTTCCCCTTAATAATCAGAAGAGAATGTAGAGCAAGGTTTACTAAGAGAAGATTTGTTTTTTTTTTTTCCTTATATAATAGGTAAAGTGGACTAAACTCTAAATGAAGATTAAGATCACATATTTGTTTTTCAAAATCCCTCTATTGTGGGTCAACGTTTCTTTAAGGACTGTTTTTCTTATTCTCCAAAATAAGCCTGAGTCTCTTTCAGAAATCTGCTTTAACAGCCAAAGGATCTAACATATGTAAATTATTTTGAAATACAGAAAGTAATATAGTGCTGTAAATTATTATCTGAACTACCATTATTTAAGATGTAAGATATAATTTCTTAGATGACAAGTCTTTTTTAAGGACAAAAGAGCTCCAGTGAAGTTAAATACTAAAACACAGAAATTTCACTGTTCAAACTTCACACTGTAGTAAAATGTAGTTATGTTGTGCAAAGGACTGAATTTTGTGTTTCCCCCAAATTCACGTGTTGAAACTCTAATCTTAATATAAGGGTGTTGAGAGGTGGGACCTGTAGAAATTAATTAAGTCATGAAGTGGAGTCCTCCTGCATGACATTAGTGCCCTTCTTAAGGGATTGGCACTCTTATAAGTAAAGGCCCCCAGAGAGCCAGCTAGTTCTCTTACCACCTCTTGGCAAAATACCAAGAGATCAGCAGTCTGCACTGAGCTTCCCCACACTGGTACTCTTATTTCAGAGTGCTAGTCTCCAGAACTGTGAGAAAAAAAGGAAAACATTTTTTTAGTTGGGTAAACAAGGTTATTTTTAAATTTAGTGAACATACATAATTAACTGAAAAACTTCAACAGGAAGATACATTTTAAAATCGCTTGGAAAGCCATCTGTAAAATGATGTTCCCAAGACTGCATGTCAGATATAACCTAGCCTGATGGCCATTTTAACTGGCAGAGTTTAATTAAATGGGATAGAGAAACAATAACAATACAATTGAGGAAGATTTAAGCAGATCTTAAATTACAATAGCTTGAGTTTTTTCCATTGAATTTTTTTTACCAAAGTTTAACTCTGGGAACCTTTGAGTTTCTGCAAAACATGAAGAAATTTGTAGGACAAAAGAGTTTAATCACGAAGAAGGCCTTGAGGGGTTTACCTTTAAGACAATGGGATCCAAATGAGTCTGCTTTTGAAGTAAACAAACATTTGTTCCTGAGCTTACAACACAATGGTAGTTGTACTCAAAACTGAATTGTAGAGGGGGGTGTTTTCAAGTGAATGGAGCAGTTTTTATTTGTTCATAGTATGCCCCACTCTTGGCAGAAATAATAAAATATGCTTTAAAAGGAGGCAAGATGTGAAAACGTAGATATTCATGAGCTAGAATAGAAGAAACTTACTGCAAAACAAGGTCCCTACTTTTTACAGAAAGAAGAGATCTCTAAGTTTGGTTTTATTTTTAGAAGATACATGAAAAAGACTTGGTGGGTTGGGGTGCAAAAGTTCAGAATGGGTCGAATTGACTTTTGTGCCAGAGCCCATAGTCAGGTTACAAGGAGTTGTTGATGGTATATATCAACGCAGTTTCTCAAGTATTTATCTATGAGGATGAAAGAAGTAGAAGTAGTGTTGCTCAAATGGGTAGCATAGAAATCCCTGAGGGAAAACATTGAATTCTTACTATAACTTGTTTGAATTGCTGGTGTAATATTGTTATACCCAAGTTTCCAATATCACCCCCCAAAACCAGAGACCACCAGGGAAACCGAGTCACATATGCAAAAGCAAAGGGTGGTTTTATTACAAGCTTAGGCTGGGCCAGCCTAAGCTCGGGCTCACAGACTTTACTGGCACAGCGGATCCGTGCTGAGAGCCCCGAACATGGCGGGGTAGGGCTTTTATGAGTTTTGGGAAGGGGGAGTTACAGGAAATTGTGACACAGGTGCAGGGGTCCAATCATTACTATACGACACCATTGACAGCAGGTTTAACCATTCATTGATACTTTTGGTGGGAGCCAATCACAACATTTAGAGTATTGACCAGTCACAGAGTGGGCCCAGGACCCTCATGCAGGGCGTGACTAGTCTTAAGCAATAGGTGATTATCTGATAGCCTCCATCTTTAGGCCCGCCCTTAGAAATGTTAAAGGTGTTAACTGGCCTTTCCTGATTGGGTGTTACAAGGGTGGTCCCTCATTCCTTGGGTAACATGTGCCCTTCTATTGTCTAATGACTCTGAGAAGCCGAATTCAGACCTGAATCCTTACAATATTCAACTAAAAACTACCTGTACATATGGTTATGAATTTGTTGAAGAATTACTTTCTCAGGACCCTATAGTTTAGATAAATGTGGCATTACTAGAAGATAAATTATGACGTGATGACCAGAAATATTCTTTTCTGTGCCAATTTCGAAGAACAGTTCTAAATAGTGTGTGTGTGTGTGTGTGTGTGTGTGTGTGTGTGTGTGTCACAGAGTACAAAGAAAATTTTCTTTGAATTCTGACTCAAGAGTGGAAAAAATTTTAAGAAAATTTCCACCCATCAATAATTTTGGCAGGTACCAGGGTAAAAAGAAACTTTTAGGTAAAGTAGATATTTGTTTTAAATGTGCTGTATTTCATTCAAACATGTTTGTCACAGAGTTTTTATTTAAATTATTATCCTTAACATACTTAACCTTATGTAAGAATTTTTACATAAATATTTCAAATGATTTAAATATTATTTTGATGTGTGTGTGAAGAGCTATTTGAACTCTTCTTCCTTCTCCTAAATCCCATAATTGTCATTATTTTTCTTATGGGAGTAGGAATTTCAGATTAATTAAAACATAGCATTAACCCCAGGCAAGGAGACAGATTTCATCTTCGTTGTCTCCTGATACTCTTTTAAATTATTTTCATGGTTTCAACACTTTTCCAGCGAGCTCAAAATGTTTCTACTGATTTAATCTTGCTGGTCAAGAAGAGGCCATCTGCCAGACTAATTTACTCCAGAGAATTTAATGAATGATACATTCTTTCCAAAGGACTGCATTTCAAGCGGAAGTAAAATAATGCTTCTTAATATAGTGGAGAAAGCATGGATTTGGGATTTAGACAAGCTGTTTTTCATAATGAGATCCTCATTATGTGATCATGAACAGGTTACTTCTTTGAGCCTCAGTTCTTGTTTAAAAATCATCATATGATTTGGGGAAGAATTTAGCATGAGTATATGCATTCATTTATTTCTCAGGGACTATGCAAGGTTTTGAAGGTTGTATGAAAAAAAGTCTACTTTCACATACAGTTTATAATCTTAAAAAGAAGATAGATATTCTTTTTGTTGTTGTTGTTGCGTATTTGATGCAGTTTATTAGAGTGGAATCTATAACATTTTATTAATTATATTACAGTTATGGGTAAGTTGAAGAAATAAAAAGTATGTTCCTTTGTTCTTTTGGTAGTCTAGTTAAAAGTAGCTATTTCTCTTTTTTTGTTATTTTTATCTCAGAAAACAAAGAATGTGACATTTGTGAAAACATTCCCTG
>NC_043714.1:2609888-2616308 GCF_006229205.1 Suricata suricatta
CAATATACTTGAGGTCCATGCAAAAAAGTAGCTACCTTTTATATAGGAAATGGATGATTAAGTCTTTGGTGCTGTAAAAGCAACTTCATTTAAACATAACCACCCCCACTACCAAAAAAAGAAGAGGAAAAAAAAAAGAAAAGAAAAGTCATGACAGTGAAATTTATTTATATAAAATAGTGAGCCAATCACAGTAATATATTTGCAGGTAGTGGGTAAAGAGCCATGTGCCCATTAAAGAAAAGGCCACAGTCTATGTGGAGGTTACAGAAGGTGTTGGGGAGTTGCTGATACTTTATACCGAATTTTAAAAACATATCGAGCTGCCTCACACAAAATGGGTGACTGAGCTAAAAGAAATATCTCAAATAGTAGAATTTCTCTTTGTTACCTTCCTTGGACACATCTTTAGGAACAGGTAGATATCTAGTCACACTCAATTGCTAATGATAGTCTATAATATACAAGTGGATTTCTACTGCTGGGCTTTGAGACTTTTGTTAGCTTTTTAATTTTCTGAACAGAATCCAGGCATTCTCTTTTTTAAATTTTAAGTAGCGTTTGTTGCTGAAAAGCACACATAACTACACACACACACACACACACACACACACACACACACAATGTAGTACAGGAATCAGAGATGTTGGTTAATTGAGAACATAGGTTTTTTAAAATGACATATTCTCCCAAAAATATATAAATATCAACTTATAATTGTATATTTACCTACTCAATCTTTTGCAGGAAGGTCAAGGCATCTTCTTTTTCTTTTCTTTTTTTAATGTTTTATTTTATTTTTTTGATACAGAGAGAGACAGAGCATGAGAGGGGGAGGGGCAGAGAGAGAAGGAGACACAGAACTGGAAGCAGGCTCCAGGCTCTGAGCTAGCTGTCAGCACAGAGCCTGACGCGGAGCTCGAACTCATGAACGTGAGATCTGACCTGAGCCAAAGTCGGAGGCTTAACCGACTGAGGCACTCAGGCGCCCCTAAGGCATTTTCTTTGATTATGGGCTTGCTTATTAGTGTCTTATCATTTTTTTCTTGCATAAATGTCACCTGGTTTGCACATTCTATACATTTCCATTTTCAGGATTTGTCGAGCGTAATGATATTTAGATTCTTGATAAACTCAATGCACAGTCTTCTTTCAGATTTTCATGAATTTTTCAAACTTCTAAGGTTGTCTTACTTTAATTTTGATAACATTTTTGCTTAACAACTCATCTTTACTATATGCATCCAACATCCATAGATTTCATAGGCCTAATTCTGTATCTTGGCATGGCTGTTTCAACAACTTATGTATATTTTTTGATATTACAGAATCACAATAACAAGTCTTACTGGAATAAACAGGTTTGGAGGCAACCATAGTTGATTGACTCATGGTACCAAAACGCATCTTTCTGACTGGCAAGAGCAGAAGCATGCAGGTGACCACATGCATGTAGAACACATAGTGACAGTCAACACAATTGAAAGGTTTTTCCATTCTAAATCAGGAGAATTTCAGAACTTAAATCTTCACTATCTATAAAGACAATGTTTCCAATACCCATTAAAATAATTTTTAAAATTTAATATTTTAATATTCTAAATTCTTTATATTTTATGAAAGTTCCTCATGACTGTCATAATTTGCCAATAAAAAGGAGGACTTAGCCAAATCGGCGAAAGAAGGCCTGGATCCCTTCTTCATTTTGTAATAGAATTCTATACAGAACATGAACAAAATAAACAGATGGATAGATACATCAATAGGTAGATAGATGATTGATAGAAAAATAGATTTGCATCCATGGATGTTATTTAAAATGTTATGCATTTTGTTTTTAAATACTTCATTGTTGTGAGTTTATTTTTAATAACTCTACAATGAATACCCTCACTGTATTTGAGATTAAAGAGTAAGTCACCTCAAAGCTTATTTGAAGGACTAACGTAGCTTAATTTAAGAATCATGGTTTTAGAAAGAAAGAAAAACTCACTAAGGAATTATAAGGATAAAATGAAGATATGTTTAAAATATTTAGTTTTAGAATCTCATAAGTAATTTCTCTTGATAAATGCTAATTACTTTGTCTTTGCCTTGGGTGTTCCCAAAGCCATACTTTAAATGATGAGTCAGTGTCCATATCCTTGATCACACGCGAGCCGTGTAAGGCAGTTTACTAAATATTTGCGTCAGATGAGACTCTAGCTTCAGAGGCAATAGCGCCCCGTGGGCTCACAAGAGCCCTGCCTTGCAGAGTTTTCTGTCTTCAAACGCTTGGTTCAATATCATGTTTTAACTTAACAGAATGTCATTAAGAGAATTTTTTATTTAAAGAAATATCATAGTGCTGTTATTTATTTGACTTCACATTCTCTCCTTTGGGAGAATGAAGAAATGTTAGGAAATGCAAGACGGGATATATTCCGGTGTTTCAGAGAACAGGTCAGAGGCCGATGTAGTAAGAATAACACACAGTCACCATCCCTGGCAATAATTTCATACGAATTGGGATTGATTTAACGTCTAAAAAAATAGTAGGGAAAAATGTGGAAAATAGGACGATCAATGTTATAAAGGCGATACTCTATAATAATCTAGATTTATATTGTCAGCGTGTCTATTGAAGGGGGAAAACAGGCTAAGTTATACCTGAATAAAACAACAAGTGACATTTGGTAGTTTATTTTTGTAACCTTATTAAAGCTAAAAATACTTTACATATTTTGTTCCATTTATCAACTCTTCATTGAAAACCTACTATGTACCAGGTTCTTTGTTAATCTATTTGTTGGGCATTCTGGGCATAGAATGGTCTGAACAAATGTTTTTTATTTTTGTTCTATCCAATACATTATTCAGGGAAACTCACCACTGAAACAACTGTGGCCTACTTTTGGACTCAAGTAGGAGAATTTGGGCATTTCAACTGGCCAAGAATTTGCAGGTGTGAGGTGCTGTGACCTTAGTGATCCCTGCATCCCTTCTGTGTATGCATGTGGTTAAAGGAGGAGAATATAATTGACCTGATGGCATCTCATTAAGAAAGGGGAGGATCCTCGTGGAATTTCTGGGTGCAGCTTGGTGAGAGATCAGCTGTCCCTGTTGATGTCAGAGACACTCCTTGTTCCTGGGCATGGCATATCCTATATTCCTCCCCTGAAGAGACCCATGTCAACCCCCGGCCCACTGTGGGGGGTCAGGGGGAAAAGTCCAACCCTTCAGCATCACCTGGCTTCATTCTACAAGACCCAAATGTCTACCATGAGATACATAAGCAAAGATTTAATTGTGCAAACAGACCATTAATAACAAATGTAATGAGAATTGCTAAGCAGATGCAATTAATATTCATACACAAGTTTCTGAAATCATAGATTCTGATGTCCTATAGAAAGGCACACTACCATAAACTGGCAGAGGCTCTCAAAAACCAAAGAAGCTGGAGTCAGAATCAAGGGCTTCAATGGAGAATATAAGACAGAGAAATGATGCTACGGACTATTGATAAAACTACCTTTACTGATTTTCCACTAGAACAGGAGTTCTCCAATTATGTTTTGCAGTTTTTAAAGCATGCTCATATGTATATCTGGTAGAACTGTGCTCAAGCTTCATGAATGCAGAACCTACCATGAGTGCTAAAAAAATAATTGAGTTGTCACCTTCCGCAGGCAGCACTGTCACCAGTGACGAATATCAGCCTTCTTGCTTTGTCGGCTGTGGAGGCACATGCGTTGGTACGCCACACTTGTGATTCCATCCTCAGCTGTGGAAGACAGTCTGTGTGAGCCCAGACAAGCTGTTTATCTTTCTGCGCTTTGCCTTTCCAACACAGAGCGCTTCTCAGTTCTCCTGCAGGCACCCAGAAGCTGGAAGAGCGGCAGTGGGGGTTAAAGCTCATGGAACAAACCCCGACTCCGGGGAGTTGGGCCTTCTTCTGTCAACCCTGGGTTTACAGACTTTTCAGTTAGCAGAGCAGCGTCGGTAAATATTTTAGCCTTGCTCGCATGCAGTCTGGGCTGTCGCTACTCGGTTATACCGCCGCGGTGCAAACCTAGCCATAGTCAATGCCAGGATTGGTGTGGCCTTGTCCCATTAAGCTTTAGCTACAAAAACAGGCTACTGCTAAATCTGGCAAGTAGGCAGGGCTGTCATTTTTTTTTTTATTAAAAAATACAGGACACTTAATTCAATTGGAATTACAGATAGATGCAATTAACTTTTTTTTTTAGCATAGGTATATCCTAAATAATTATTTGCTGTTTATATGAAATTCAAAGTTAATTGAGTTTTGCTAGGAATGGCCAGCAAACCGGGCATCCCTGTGCCGATGGATGAAAGGTTACTACCCACGTTGCTTAGAGAGGAGAAGGCTTGGGGGGGTCCAGGTTAGCAGATGAAGACCCCATTGGTCTCATGCACATCTCCTGCAGTGCAGTGTCAGGCCAGTCACAAACCTCAGCTGGCTTGTTGTGTGTAGAGCGGGAACCACATTTCAGGCGTGCAGAAACAACGGTCATACAACATTTCATGCACCTGTAAGTGCATGACTTACAGGTGAACAATCACTAAATTAATCAAATCAGAGATACACAGCAAGCATCTATGTGTCCTATTGTTTTGCTAAGCTTTTATACAATGTATAGATGACCCAAGGACTCCAGATACACCTGGGAGGGTCGGCCCAGGGCGTTCCATAGTCAGGACGGTTAGGCAGGCCTCCTCCGGCATCCCAAGACACCCATGTCCCTCCCAAGTTTAACTGCTGCCACCCTAGAAATCTCCGTGTTACATTTTAGCTAGACAAGCCTTGTGTATAATTTCATCATCCTCAGTAATAACCCCAACACAGTTTCTTATATTTTATCTGTATTCGTACCTACAGACTATAGTTTGATGATCTCTGCTTCACACAGAATTTTGGGGGGAGAGGAATTCAGTATTATCACAAGGCTCCTAGGAGAATCACCTCTGTTGGTTATAGTACTAATGCAAATAAATACACAGCAGTGTTGGTGGTTTTTTTGTTTTTGTTTTTGTTTTCCTGTCTTACGCTGTAAACTTTCTCACATTTGCTTTCTGGGATGACCTACTAAGTATAGTTTGTTCACATGTCTTTTTATTTAACTTTTTATGAGATCTGTTCTATTTTCATTCCTCTTCCACATTAAAAGAAAAAATAAGTAGACATTAGTGACTTCCAGTTGCTAATAAATGGTCAAATTTTGGATGCTGGATTCTAGACCTCAAGATACAAAGCATTGTAACTAACACCATCTCTCATTTTACACTTTACAAATGACTTTTCCATTTAATACGCACTGTGATGTAGGATTGACTCGGATAAGTCTGGCTCTGTTTCTGCAAACAAGAGGAGTAGACGATACCTCCAAAATCCACCACAGCATAAATCTGGTCTTTTCCCTGACTTCTCACTGGCCCTGACTTTTCCCCAACTATAGTCACTGACTTTGTGTTGGAAAGGACTTTGTAGAGATATGATAAATTCTTACCCACTTCTGTATCCTCAATTATTGTCCACGTAATTGTGAGTTTATAAGTTTTAAAGAAATTTGAATATTCACTTTCTGTGTATCACTTAGAATGCCTCTGTGCAGTTTTATGTTATATTTTATTTTATTAAAATTTATTTACTTTTGAGAGAGAAAGACAGAGCATGAGCCAGGTAGGGGAGAGAGAGAGACAGACAGACAGACAGACTCTGAAGCAGGCTCCAGGCTTTACCTGTCAGCACAAAGCCCATATGGGGGCTCAAACTCATAAACTGTGAGATCACGACCTGAGTTGAAGTCAGATGCTTAACAGACTGAGCCACCCAGGTGCCCTGTGCAGTTTTATAATTTATAATCTATCTCTTTCTCTTGTTGGTTATGTTAGTGTGTTACTATACCAAAAAAGGTTTTGTTTTAATCTCACTTTCTATGAGCACTAGCTCTGAGACTCCGGGTGATCATTGGTTTTATTTTTACATTGATACAGGAGTCATATTTCAATAACTTCCTGAGTTTTATTCTTTCCTTATGAAAATTTACACGATTCTACCTGATCATGCCATTAGCAGAATAATCCTAAGAACCATGAGACAGAGGGCTGTAAAATATTTTAGCATTTTAAGTTAAGTGGGAACATTTGCATTTCACTTACAGAGGCCCAGAGATTCTGAACATTTACGTATATATATTTTTCAATGCTAACACTCATTTTCAAGTGGAGAATGAGGCATAGCACAGCATGGAAAATAGTATATTTGACAATGTTTCAATTTAGGTTAAAATTGCAAAATGCTTCTTAATAGGACTGGAACCAACATATTCTATTGTTTCTGCTTGAGAAAGTTCTGGTTGAGAACCATTGTTATTGTTTTACATATGTGTAAAAATACGCAAATTCCTCTTTATA
>NC_043714.1:2616408-2654013 GCF_006229205.1 Suricata suricatta
GAGACACCATGTCTGTTTATCTTAGCTAGCTTAGGGGAAAAAACAGATAAATCATATAAGCTCAGGGTTAACAAGGAACCTTTCTTTTGCTAATAAGCTCCACTCTGGGCAGCTTCACCTACAAAGGTCTATAGCCCTATTTACCTGTTTACCTAATTTGAGCCTCCCTTCCTGTGAAAGCAGCTTTCTGATACAGTAAATTAGGGGGCCTTTTCACCCTGAATGCCTAATCTTGCCTGCCTCATATACCTTTGCATTGGGGCCATTGCCCACCCCCATTTTGAAGGTCTTTGCCTCCCTACTCTATCCTGGGGGCCTAGTCTTGTTTACCCAAGCTTGGGTGTGAGCATCCTATGACTTGTTAGCCCATTGGTGCAGGTTCAGGGATTTCCTAAACTTATTCCTCACAGGTAAGTGGTGTGAAGATGGGTCTGAACAGATCAGACCCTGAAAATGACCTAGCCTCCAAGAAAATAATAAAAGGTGCCGAGGCAAGAGCGTGGGATTTAAGAGTTAAAGGAACAGTCATTCAATTCCTGGTCCAAATAATCACTACTTGCGTGATTCAAGTTACTTTGTGATATCTTTTCACACTGGTTCACTCATCTAAGAAATGTTGATATAAATAAATGAGATACTATGTAAAGAAATAATAGCTGGCCTGAGGCTGTCTAGACGTCATTTTTATTTAAGCCCTCCTATTATCCTTATATCATCTAAGCCCTTATCAGTCTGTACTAAGTTTACACTGTAAATCCAGTTAATAGCCACTTCTCAGATGAGAAATTAAGACATGGAGATGTTAAGTAAGCTGGTCTATACTCATATTCGGTAAATGTGTGAGGCAGAATATGTAGTTGTTCGAGAAATATCAATCCTTTATAATATGAGCTCCAAGTTCATTCATCTTCAAAACATGCTTGCTGTCCCAGGAAAGTACAATGCCCAGGTAAGACGTGTTATGTACTTCCGGGAATCTGACTCCGAATTTCCACAATTAGAAAAATAATCCTCATTCTTCCTTCATTATTGCTTATCACTCACATGTCTTGTGCCTGATAATTCAGTATCATACATTGAGAGACATGGTGGCTAAAGCAGGGACTCTGGAGGCAGACTGCCTGGGTTAAAAGGGTAGCTTTCCAGGTTTTTTTCCCACAGGTAGAGCCTTGACCATGTTGTCAGCATATTAGTGTCTTGGGTTTATTTCCTGTCAAAAGGTAATAGCCACGGTACCTGCCTTATAGAGTTATTCTAGGGGAAATATGAATCTAAGGGCTCTGAATAATGCCTGAGCGTCAGTAAACACTCAAGGAAGAGCTGCTACCATTTTCCTACTACTGTCTCCACCACCACAACTACCCCTATTAATACTGTGCTGAGTTTTCTTCTTCTGGATCCACTGTTTCTATTAATCACATCCTAACGTTTAGATTCTGTTTAATTTTTGTGCCTCATTCATGTAGTCAAGAGTTAAGTACTAAGTTCTAACCCGTACTAAACTGGTAAAGAAGTGGTATATAGTGTGTTAGTGGAACAAATCCAGTTACATAAGACAACTGTTCATATTTCTGTAGCAGCTTGCTAGATGTTTTCACAAATATACAGTGGGAGGATTTGACCTATTAGAAACTCTTGCAAAGTGTTTCTTTGCAAAACAAAACAAAAAAGAAAACATTCTTTTTTTTCCCATAGTGTCATTTTCTTTTTGTGCATACTTCAATGAAGACAGCAAACTGAACCAGACATTGAAAAGTGGTTGTTACATATTATGCTTATTTCTACTCAAGGATATTAGAATGTCTTCTGTTTTTATTGCCAATAAATACACACTTGCGCACAAAAAGTAGCCTCTTGAGACCATTAATTTTTATACATAAGTGGTCGTGAATATAGGAATGGCATCTTCAAATAGAGGCAGAATATAGTGCACTGGATGCCTGACTAGTTTAGGGCTTTGTCTTAATTATGTAATTTATTATTAGGGGAATGTAGGCAAGTTACAATCTCTGAGCCTATCCGTATCTTTAAATACCATAAAACACCTTAACTGGATCAAATGTAAACCACAGAGACCAAGAGCATTCTAGGGAAATTAAGCAGGTCTATTTATAAGCATATACAAGATCTTATATGCAAAAAGAAAAATCATTTTAAAAGAAACTGCCAGAAATAACGTGTATGTGCTTTCCAGGATAACGGAAGCTGTCAGATAGGTGTGTGAAATAGCATGATTTGGTCCTATAAATAATGATTAAACTTACTTTAGCTTTATTATGCAAAATATTTTAGAATAATTAGATTTTGGGAAACCAGCAACACAGATGTAGATTTTTTCTAGGAGTTCCGGAGTATTGTGACTGTACTAAAAGTTTGAATTTTAAATCATGAAAATAATACAGCTTGAGCTTAAAACTAAATGAGCAGCAGGGGTTGGGGGAGGACTGGAATAAGACAAGAATCTTAATCTGTCTTAAATTTAAATACGAGTTTCCGGTCCTGGACGGGAATGCTGACAGTGATGGTCTCACCCTTTGGTGGCACGAGCCGGGGAGGGGCTAACCTGAGCAGAGCTGTTCAGAGGCTGGCCCGTGCGCGGGGGCCCTCTCACCTCGCCTCAGCACTGAGCCCACCGCCTCCTGCTCCTTTCCTCCGCTCAGGGCCCTGTGTGTCCTCTGTGCGCGCGCGCGCACGTACACACACACACACACACCTTGCAAGCAGTGTCTCCATGCTTCTCACACTCTTTATGCTTTCTTCGCATAATTATTTTAAAACTTTGAGACACGTACACATCCTTGGTAATGGGCACCCCACCTCCCTTTGATTTCTCTTCAATTTGCAAAGCAAAGGGCAAGATGATAAATATTTCCTGGCTTATCCTAGACCGGAGGTCCAGTGTGTTCCTGTGCCTGGGGAGAGAAAAGGGAGTGACGGGGCTTTCCAGAACTAAAGTAGGTCACAAAGCCAGGTCACAGGAAGGGCATGGAGAGAAGCAGCCCAGCCCTGCACATGAAGTGGATCTGAGGGCCTTATTCCTCCAGGTCATTAGTAGAACCTGAAGTCTTTGAATAGGGGAATGATTCTTCGATTTATATTTTATGTATTTTTAAATTTATTTATTTATTTTGAGAAAAAGAGTCTCTGAGACAGAATGAGAGAGAACATAAGCAGGGGACCGGAAGAGAGAGCGAGAAACAAAATCCCAGGCAGGCTCTGTGCCATCAGTGCAGAGCCCGATATGGGGCTCGAACTCTCAAACCATGAGATCATGACCTGAGCCAAGATCAAGAGTCGGAGGCTTAACCAACTGAGCCGCCCAGGTGCCCCTAGATTTATATTTTACAAAGACCATCCTGCCTATAATGCAGAGACATAATAAAGGGTGGGGATCAGGGAGGAAATTGTTCGTGTCTTCGGGTTGAGAGTCAGTGGCCTGGGCCAGAGCAGATCATGGAAATGGGGAGAAGAAGATACATGTGGAAGTGCTGTTGATCAGGTAAGAGGGAACAGGAGTAGTAAAGAGAAGAAATTCCAGAGATATCTCTGACAAAATGAATTATCAGTAACCCTTCTTAGAGGAAATCGAATTACATGAGCTCCCACAGAAAGAGAACAGAGAAGAGAATCTAATCTCTTAGCTTCCAAATTGGGACTGGCAGTACGTTTATTTAACACATATTTATTGAGAGCCTATTATGTGCTAAATAACAAATACTGCGCGGATTCCAGGGGCTCCTGACTTCCGGCATTCTGCTAGATATTGTAGAACTACGTGGGAAGAAGTGGTAAAATAGGGTCATAAAGGTCGAAGGTGAAAATTAGATCCCTGGGGCCTAAAAGGCATGAAACTCTTCTAGAACGAGCTTGCCAGCTGGTATCCAGGCATCACAGAGGTTTACACAGAAAATGCCGCCAGCCAATGGCAACGGCCGTGCTGCTCTGGGCTCCTGCGCAGAGCTGTGTTCAAGGACAAAACATACGTGTTTAACTGTCAGACAGTTAATTTAAGAAAACGAATGTGCTCGCTGGTTTCAGCATTTCTGACAGACTAGGATGCTGAGTAAATCTTACAGGAATTCCTAATAACAAATAGATGAACCAATTTTACAATAGTAAGAATATGATACAGTTATACTTGGTCCAAACCTCTTTTCAGGTTTATTTGCTCCTGCCAAGAAAACATAAAAAGACCAGGTGTTTAACAATATCTTTACGTAAGAAAGGGAAAGTGCAGGCTATTCTCACATACCTTATAAATGATGAAGTGTCAGATTGCTAAGAAATTCCTATTCATTAATTCACATAATTTCCTCCTAAAAACATTCAAAATAAAATTTACCTTTCAGATGTGTCCAAAAGCACTTGTTTTGTTCTCTTCCTGGGAAATAGGAGCATCACGGAAAGCAATGAAAGAGACACTTTCAATACCAAATACCTAAAGATTAATATCAATAGTCAGGATAGTGAGCACCATGGCAGTGTTGGTGACAATGGCAACAATTCTTCCTAACCTTCACTGACTGTCTTCACTGGCCCACTTGTAGAAATAGCAACGAGGGCACAGAAGTGAGGGCCGTGTCCAGAAAAGAGGGGTGTGTGTCATGGCTAAGCCCCTTTCCAGGCATAAAGACTCAGAATATTCTGGGAAGGGAAACTATGGTTGATAACACTTCCCGTCCCCCTTCCCCCAAGCACTTTTAATTGGGGCATTTGGGATATGGGTTGTTAGAGGGTATTAACTCTGAAGGAGTCCTACACGTAAAAGAGCTAAGTAACCCACAAGTACAGAGTTCAAAATGCTCAAAGGTCACCACGTATTCGTTTTCTTAAATGGTCTTTCCAAGGTCACATGGGTAGGAAGTAGCAGAGCTTGGATTAAGCCATTGCCAAAAGTGATTATATTCTCAACACAAGAGAGTGTGAATACATATGATTTTTCAGGAGTTGTAGTCTCTTTTTCTTAGCATAAGAAAAGTGCCTTTCAAATTTGTGCTGAATTGCATCCCCCCAAATTCCTATGTTGAAGTTCTAATCCTGAGGAGCTCAGAATGTGATTTTATTGGAGCAGGATTCTTTAAGAGGTAAGTAAATTATAATAAGGCCATCAGGTCAGGCCCTCATCCAATGGCTAATATCCTTATAAAAAAGAGGGGTTAGGGCCAGATGTCCAGAGAAGATCATGCGAGGACATAGGGAGAAGATGGCCTTCTAGAAGCCCAAGAGAGAGGTCTCAGGAGAAACCGCCCCAAGGGGGGTCACGAGTCTGTGCACTTTGTAATAACAGACCTGGTACATTTTTAGCATGTCAATAGCATTTCTTCCAAGGGTGGGCATGGCAACTAATTATTCAGATTTTTCATATAGACTGTGCAAAATCATACTTGTCTGTTGCTCCTAAAACATAAAAATCATTTTAAAAATTAAAACTACATATTAGTAAAACTGACATTGAAATAGAAGATGATGAAAAGCAATATGGTCCTTAAAACATGAATGGAACAAATTGAAGCTTTATTTTTAATCATCTACTTATAAATTATTGATATAGCTTCAAAATATGAGTAAATAAGGCAGAAAATTATCCTACTTACATGCCAAATGACTTCCAAGGGGCTTCCCTTTTTTCCATTTGAGCTAGGCAGCGATGGAGAAAATTGTTGCCAAATTCCTAAAGAAATTGGCCCTGCAATTTTGAAGCTTATAGCTAAAATTGGAGTGTTAGGCTGAAGAAAGTATGAGAATGCGATTTATTCTTAAAGACTCCCTAGAATTTTCCAAGTATTTGCCTTGTCAAAGGACTTGTAACTGGATTACAAATTCCATGGGCTGATATGGAGTTGCTTGCACTGCACGTAGGTTAATTTATTTTCACAGTAGAGCATCTCATAAGTGATACCGTAAAGTAATTACATGCCCACTCAGATCGCCCTACCTGAAATTGCTAGACTGTCGCTGTCAGTGTGCAAGAGCCCGGCTGCTTCTTCTGAACAGCCATATTTTGGTTTTGGCTTGAAGTTCTTAAAAGAGATGCTATGGATAAGAAGTAAATACAGACGGCTTCTTGAATGGGAGGCGGAGTAGTGAGGGAGCATATGTGCTCTTAATGTCAGGAACTCAGTCATCAGCTTCCTCTAACTGTGAAATTAAATCCTGACTCAGAACGTAAGCCCCGATGGAAGCAATTACATGTGAAATTCTAAATATATGTGTTATCATCTCTTGTTTCTCCCTTCTCTAAACAGTCTCAAAATGGCTTCATCATCATTATAAAAAATGGATTAACCAAACTGAAAGAAAGATTAATTTGGTCCAGTATTATTATCCTTTATACTTGTTTCCTTAAGTGGACATTGTTTTTTCTTTCTTTATTAAAGTGTGTCACATCGTAATTACTCAAATGTCTTTAACTGGTACCTAGCACATATCAACACACAGTACTAGGAAATGTATTTTTTCTGTGAAAGGCACATAAGCATAAAGGATTTTTTATTTACTCAAACAGCTATTGTACTAAGAACTCCACCAATTAATTCATTCTATGAGCTAATTACTGTGTAAAGTGCTGTGGGTATAAAGATATCATGTAAACGTTCCGGGGGGGCTCATGTTTGGTCAAATAGAAGGGCGCCATCTATAATGCACCGTCTCCTCAGTGGCCGCCATCGGACCTGTTAGGTGCCTCTGGTGACATACGCTGAGAGCCCACTGTGTGACATACACAATGCCCATTATATGCCATCTCAGGCAGCCCTTGTACAGTGTGCTAGGTGCCCATGGATGTGACGCTGTGCCTATCATCCAGCATGCAAGGTACCAGTTGTATTGTGTGCTGCTATGTGCCTATTTACACTGTGTTCAGTGTCCATTGTATGGTGTGCTGAGCGTCAGCCATAAAGCGTGCCAAGTGCAGTGTATGGCTGCTAAGTGACCCTCATACTGCTTGCTAAACGCCCATCTCATGGTGTGCTAAGTGCTTTGGTATGGAGCGCTATGCTTGGGAGTCCGGGGAGGGTAAAAGGCATGTTAACCTTGGGGAAATTAAGGAATGTTCCATAGAAAGAGTAACATTCTAGCTGCCCCTTGCATGATGAATTAAAGGCATCGACTTTCATGTCAGACATACCTAAGTTGAGTCTCAGCTCTGCATATCAGTAGCTGTGCTACTGGTCAGACTGCTATCTCTGAATCAGCACTTCCTAATCTGTGCAATGGGGCTAATATTATGAAATCCATAGTTGTGAGAGTGAAATCCATAAGCTATCATATCAATGACACTTGAAAACATGGCTCTAGAGTTTGGTTTTAAATCTATACCCTTCATATACTAGCTAGTAAAGTTGGCCAAATTGTGTGACTTCTCATCACAGATGAGTTATATATAAATGGAAGACCACAGATTATACTTTCAGTGCCAATATTTTAGGAGCACATTCAGGTAAATATACCTAGCAACAGTCTTTAAACCTAGTAATAAGTGTTAATAAATATTTGTTATTCTGGATTTATGGTAAACGTTCATGGCTCAATGATGAGCAGCTATAACCCTTAGATATTCATTAAGAAATGTTTAAAAATATTGGAGAATAGCCAGGCGCAGATGCAAAAATACTGAGCATGGAGGTACATGGAATATTTTCTCTGTTTTTAATGTTCATCTTGAGCATATTAGAGGTGTAAGATAGGAATGGAAGATAATTTTAGATGAGAATCATTATCATTGTGATAATATTCAAAGACTGTTAGTTTAACTAAGCCGGTTTTTACTGTGTCAGGTTTGGAGGGTATGGAATTTATCTCTTAAAGTCACACTTGAACAGATACTTTTTAATTGGCTACCCCCAAATTAGCCTGCATTCTGATTCAAATGCATTCTTCTCTACTAACAGGAATCCTATTTTGTTCATGTGTCAGTGAGCCTAGTGTAGGCAGTACAAAATGGTCTTTCCAAACCAGAAGTGCAGAATTCCCTATGGTAGTGATTGAGCTGGAGAAGGACATGTGACTGAGTTCTGGCCAACAAAATGTGTTAAAGAACAGAGTATTGGGAGGAAAACTGTCTGTGGCTGCCTTATAACACTTTGCTGCCCGCCTTTGAACTGTGTTGTATGAAGTTCTGATGGCTGGTGCTGAAGCAGCCCTCTTAGGTCTCGAGACCTCAGGGAAACTGGCCACATGCTGAGGAAGCGTCAGTGACAGGGCACTAACCCAGGACACGGATGTTCAGGGAGGTCATTTACCTACAAGACTCAGGAACAAAACAGTGATTTTTCACTTCTGAAAGCGATCTGTGACCAAACTTTTGAGACAATCAGATGACGGTCTTTGGACTGAGAATGGCCAGTTGAGATGGGCTCTAACACACCATATGGTTTGTGAGGGCCTCACAGTAACAGCAGATACAGGAAAGGAAATAGATTTGAATGGAATGAAAATGAGTTCTCTTTTTCAGAATTGTTTCTTAGAATGCACATAAATTTAATTAAAATAAGTTAACAGTGAATACCTAAATAGATTCAATGAGTGTATCCTTTCCAAACATTCAGTGTTGACAGAACAGGAAAAGATGGATATTTAGTCGACGGGAGAGAAGTGAAAGAGCCGATCCCTTGGATCACACGGACCCCAGTGTCGGTGGTTACATATCAGGACAGTATTGTGGAGGAGAGTATAGAACCACATCATCAATGAAGAACATTTGAAACAGTTTAAAATAGTATCCAGGTTAGGCAGAAAGGCAAGTGAGATTCAAAGAAGGTCTCTGAGTCCTGAGGACCAGAAGAGGCCTGTCTGCAAAGTGATGAGTGCAAGCACTGTCCTCAGGAATGTACGGTCCCCAGGTAGAAGGCTTTTGCAATTACTACTGTGTCAGAGAAGTTAAAGGGGCCTAGGATCTGTGTGGTCAGAGCTAGAGATATGGATCGGTAAGTCATCTGGTAAATAAGGACAATGGCATGGTGAGAGTAGAGAAATCTCATGTACGGTATGTTTCAGTAGGTGATAGATTCTTGGGGAAAAAACAATGAAGGTAGTTCCTGAGAGATGGTACAACAGAGCTTCTTGGACACAGACATGGAGACCGTGGCCGGCGTCCCCTCTTTAGATGGTGAGGTTTGTAGGAGAGAGTCACTTTGGGAAACAGTTTATTCTTACTTTTAATAGTAATAAGGTGGCACCAGTATTGCATGAAAATGCATTGCTATACCAGCAGAGGGAACATGAAGTCATAGCTAACTCACAGGCTTACTTAATAATTCTAAAAATAAATTAATTGTCTTGAATGACAGGCAAGGCCTCATCACAGCAGGTGGTCACTGCAGGTCTTTTCATCAGAAAGACTCTTCTGGCTTCCAGACAAGGGGGTGGAGGGTCATGGACAGAAGTCTAGGAGGCTTTTCCAGGTCTGAATCCTCTTACAGCTGACCCGCCCCTGGGACCTGGCAGACAAGCCTCCTGCTCCAGACGCAAGTTTGACCGGATTGAATTCAAGGTATAAAGTGCGCTTTCTATCACTTTTAATGCTGTCTTGATTAGTTTTTAATAACACTTCATACCAAAATGCGCAAACCTAATATCTTTATATTCCTAGTGTTATCTAAACCTATGAACTCTCTGACCAAAAGTATACCATTCAGACCTATTCTCTTCAGTAAAGAGAATGTTATCTGCACTTATTTTTATTGGATCGTCTTCAAGTCTGTTTTATAAGTCCAATTGTGATGATCTGACTGTGCCTACCTCCGTGTGGCCACACACCAGGGCATCTAAACACGGCTTCCAAGATCACTTCTGTATTCAGTGGGTGGCTTGGAAATTTATGTGCATCATTATCATGCTAAACTGTTCATTCGATTGGTGAGAGAGCCTGAAGAAATGTCTTTTACTGCAAACAAATGCGAGGGATCACATTTTAAATCACTTAAACTGGATAGCACTGCATATTACGTTTCTAATGTGGAACTCTAATTACCCTCTAATGAGGAATCACAACTCACAAAAACAACTCATATATTGAGGTGGGGAAAGGATTTACACAGAGATACTCTTTGCCCATCACAGCATCAATGTCGATGTGTTAGTTTTATCTCTCTCCATTATTGACAGTGAAGGAGACTAAAGGCAGAAGCATACAGCAGGCACAAAGTTGAGAAAACAATGCTTAAGAATAAGAGCAAGGAATGACACAGCAAGGAAGACGTTATGTGCTTCAGTGCATCACTCATAACAAGACCTGTCTTTAGATACGAGCCTATAGGAAGAACTTACAGAAATTTAAAAGGGAAATTGCTTTATATCATTAAAAGCACTTTCGAAGATGCATTTATGCCTGTAGCAAAGATTTGAAAATTCACAAGTCCTAAAAGCAATAATAGTAAGTGCCTACATTCTTTCCAAAATGCCTGCACAAATAAATGTCCACTTAAATAAATGAAATGTATATTGCCTAGAGTGGTATTATGTTGGACAAATTACATTTTTTGTTTCTTCTTCTATAAAGTGGAGAAAATAATTGAACTTGCCTTCTGGAGTGTTGAAGAGTAAATGAGATAATAATGTGCTCAAGTTCTTACTACAATACTCAGCTCCTAGCCAGTGCTCAAGAAATGTTAGTTCTAATTACAATTACAAGAACTGTAAAAGAGTCTATCTATATGTTCATCCCATTCTTTAAAGAACTCACAATTTTAAAAAAATTTAACGTTTATTTTTGAGAGAGAGAGAGACAAGTATGAGTGGGGGAGGGTCAGAGAGAGAGGGAGACACAGAACCTGAAGCAGGCTCCAGGCTCTGAGCTGTCAGGACAGAGCCCCATGTGGGGCTTGAGCTCGTGAAGAATGAGTTCATGACCTGAGCTGAAGTCAGACCCTTCCCCGACTGCACCGCCCAGGCCCCCAGAGCACACAGTGTAACTCTGTAGCATCGTATGTTAATGAGCCGCAAAATACATGCTGCATTTGTCCCAGTTCAGTGACTTGTGACTGTGCATTCCTCAAGAAGCATAGTCAGTCAGAAAAATAAAGAAATTAATAAGAAATCCAACGTGATCCAGAACTGATGTGACCAATATTACATCAAAATATCATTTCATGAACACTTGAACAGACAACTTTATCCCCTGAAATTGCGTGTAACTTAATGTATAGTGCTAACGTTATTTATTCCTGCAACCAAGCGCTCATTGGGTGCTTGCTATGTGCCGTGCACTGTGCCGAATAGGAGGGACACAGGCATGAATAGACTAAGTTAAACCTCTTACCCCGCTATTGCTTACATTTTATATGATTAATTTAACCTATAGGATGGCTGATCACAGAGCACTGAGCATCATGCTGAAAGTCAAAGAATAGTTAAGGGAGCTCTTGTTTCCTAGGTTTGTAACAGAAGAAAGCTTGGATTTTACTGTCCAAGTAAAAGACAGAAGGCAAGTTAACTAATCCGCTCAGGCTGCTACGCAAAATACTATAGACTGTGTGGCTTAAATAGTAGTTTATTTTCCACTGTTCTGGAGGTTGGGAAGTCCATGGTCCAAGATAAAGGGGCTGGAAGAGTAAGTTTCATTCTGGGCTTTTCTCTTGGCTTCTAGAGAGCCTCTATCTTAAAAAAAAAAATTAACGTTTATTTCTGATAGACTGAGAAAGACAGAGCACAAATGGGGGAGGGGCAGAGAGAGAGGGAGAGACACAGAATCCAAAGTAGGCTCTGGGCTCCAGACTATCAGCACAAAGCCTGACACAGGGCTCCACCTCATGAGCAGTGAGATCATGACCCGAGCCTACATCAGACACTCAACTCACTGACTGAGCCGCCCAGGCGCCACCCCTGTCCGCCACCTACCATGGCTTCTTCTTTGTGGATTCCCAGAGAGAAGGAGCAGGCTCTGTGCTACCCCGTCACCACGTAGGAGCACTCATCGCGTGACAAGGGGCTCACCTTCACGACCCCATCTAAACCTAATTACCCCCCAAAGTCCTCATCTACAAATACCATCTTCCTGGGGGTCAGGGCTGCATCATATGAATTTACGGTGGACATAGTTCAGTCCATAGCTGGCAAAGCCCTAAGTAAATTTGAACTGTAACTTCAGTTTAAATCCAAGACTCTCAAAAATCCAGAAATGTGGTCCAGGAAAAGTATCAGTCTGTCTGCACAAATTAAAACACAAGTCTCTGACTGTCTTGGCCTGGGTTCTCAGTGGGGCACCAGATATCATTAGGAGTGCTTTTACCCAGAGACTTGCCGCCACAGGGCCTTGGGTGTAAATATATGCTCTCCCAGGTGGGGAGAGGTTTCAGACTTGATGGTTCTCCTGATTTTGTTACGGCGAAACCTCCACGATGCACATGTAAAGTTTCTCAAGATGAAGAACACCAAGGATTATGTCACATTTTCACATAATCAACAACTATAATGTGCAGCAGAAAACAAATTTCTGTTATTAAAGATCAGAAGAAAGGACAGGCTATAGCAATGCTGAATGTCAAGAATTTCACTGCTCAGCCCCTGGCAACTACCATTCTACTCTCTGCTTCTGTGTGTTTGACTTTTTTTGATTACACATATAAAAAAGATGAGGCACTCTTGTCTTTGACTTTCTGACTTATTTCACTTAGCATAATACCCTCCAAGGTTATCAAAGTTCTCACACGTGGCAGAATTTCCTTCCTTTTTCTCAGTCACTAATGTTTTATTGTGTGTTTATACCACATTTTCTTTATCCATTCATGGAGCAACAGACAGTTAGGTTATTTCCATATATTGGCTGCTGTGAATAATTCTGCAGTGAACACAAGCATGCAGAAATATCGGTGAGGCCCTGACTTCATTTCCTTGGTCTATATAACCAAAAGTGAGATTTCTGGAAGGTCATCGTTTTACTTTTTTGAGGAACTTCCATACTGGTTTGTGCTCCCTCTTCTTCCCACACTCAACAGCAGCTGCCATCTCTTGATTGTTTTTTGTTTTTTGTTTTTTTTATCTTGGGCACCCTAACAGGTGTGCAGTGATACTGTCATTGTGGTTTTCCTTTGTTACTTCCCTGGTGATTGGAATAATTAGTGATTTGAGCAACTTTTCATATACATCTTGGCCATTTGTACGTCTTCTTTAGAAAAAAGTGTCTATTCAGGTGTTTCACTAATTTTTCAAATTTTTTTAGTTTCTTTTTTGTTTTGTGTTTGCTTTTTTTGCTACAGAGTTGTGTGAGTCCCTTACATATTTTGAATATTAATCCCTTATCTCATATCCGCTTGTAAATATTTTCTCCAATTCCACAGGTTACTTTTTAATTTAGTGGAGGTTTCTTTTGTTGTGCAGAATTTTGGGATGGTCCCACTTGGTGTTTTCTTTTCTTGTTTTTGTTTTTCTCTTTTGTTGTTTGTGCTTCTGGTGTCACCTGCAAAAAATTATTGCCAAGACCAATCTCCAAAAGTTTCTCCCTGTTTTCTTCTAGGTTTCCACTTTAGGTCTTTCATATAAATCTTTAGTCCAGTTTGAGTTAAATTTTTTTTGTGTGGTATAAGAGAAGGGTCCAATTTGATTCTTTTGGATGTTGATATGAAGTTTTCCTAACACAGTTTATGGAGGAGATTATTCTTTCCCCATTGTGCATTCTTGGTCCCTTTATCGAAGATTATTTGACAGTATATTCAGGGGTGGGGGAATGGGGAGATGTTGGTCAGAAGGTACAGACTTTGAGTTATGACATTAAAGTTCTAGGGATCTAAGGTTCAGCATGGTGGCTACAGTTATTAATGCTGTATTGCATTCCTGAAATTTGCCAAGAGAGTAAGTCTTAAGTGTTCTCATAGCATATAAAGATTATATATGAGATGATGGATATATTAATTAACGACATTATGGTAATCATTTCACAATATACATGTATAAAATCATTTTATGTTACACACTTTAAATATATACATAACTTTTGTCAATTATACTTTGAAAAAACTAGGAGAAAAAGATATTTAAAAATTTACATTTTTTAAAAGTTTATTTATTTTTGAGAGACTGACTGTGAGCAGGGAAGGGGCAGAGAGAGAGGGAGACACAGAATCTGAAGCAGGCTCCAGGCTCTGAGCTGTCAGCACAGAGCCTGATTCAGGGCTCGCACTGGTGAACCATGAGATCGTGACCTGAGCTGAAGTCCAACACTCAACCAACTGAGCCTCCTCAGTGCCTCATGACATATTTAAAATTTTAATTAATCAATCCAGCTTCGGCTCAGGTCATGAACTCACAGTTTGTGGGTTTGAGCCCCACGTTGGGCTCTGTGCTGACAGGTAGCTCAGAGCCTGGAGCCTGCTTCAGATTCTGTGTCTCCCTCTCATTCAGACCCTCCCCTGCTTGCACTTTCTCTGTCTCTCAAAAATAAATAAAAAGCATTAAAAATTTAAAAAATTTAATTAATTAAATTTAATTAAAAAGAATTTCAGATGATGAGTGAACAAACATAAACTATTATATATAAATAGTTGTTATACTTTTGAAAATAACACTAAACAAAAATTACACAAATTTGAAAAGGAAATAAGTGAATGACTGGAAAAATAAAGTTCCGAGTCAAAACTTTGAAGATAGTTAGTAAATTATCACAAAGGAGGGGTTAATACTTTATAAAGTATAATAAATTATTCTCAATATAAAACTGAAAAATGGAAACTGAAGTTGAGAGAGTTTGTGAGTCATGGAAGCAAAAATGAGATGCTTCCACACAGGTTTTTGTTTGTTGTTTCAGTGACAGAATAGAGAGAATAAAAGAAACACTATTTGACATGTTTTTTAAGAATTGAAGAAAGACAAAAATCTTCTGATTCAGAAATCACAAATATTAAGGAAAAAAAATAAAAAAGAAATCTATGTTTAGACTGTTTTATGGTAGGTTCCGGAATGTCAAAAGAAAAGAGAAAAATGTATTAGTAGCCAAAGAGAAAAGATCATGCATCATTTAATAATAATGATTTTAGGTAATTTTTACATCAGCACCATGCTTTCCAGTGCCAAAAACTATATTAGTTTCCAAGTATCAGAAACCAGATTACTTCAAACAATAGAGATTTATCTTCACATAATTCTGGAGGCTAAATGTCCCAGATCAAGATGTCAACAGGGATAAGGTTCTTTTGAGATTCTGGAGAGGAATTCTTCCTTGCTCCTTCCCAGTTTCTTTCTTTCTTTCTTTCTTTCTTTCTTTCTTTCTTTCTTTCTTTCTTTCTTTCTTTCTTTCTTTTTCTTTCTTTCTTTCTTTCTTTCTTTCTTTCTTTCTTTCTTTCTTTCTTTCTTTCTTCTTCTTCTTCTTCTTCTTCTTCTTCTTCTTCTTCTTTTCTTTCTTTCTTTCTTTCTTTCTTTCTTTCTTTCTTTCTTTCTTTCTTTCTTTCTTTCCTTCCTTCCTTCCTTCCTTCCTTCCTTCCTTCCTTCCTTCCTTCTTTTAAGTTTTTGTAAATGTGTATTTACACTGCACCACTTCTGTTTCTGCCTCTATTGACACATAGAGTTCTCCCTGGGTATCTCTTTGTTTATAAGGATATCAGCCATGTTGGATTAAGGGCTCTCTACTCCAATATGACTGTATCTTAACTAATGATGTCTGCAATGACCCTATCTCCAAACAAGGTCACATTCTGAAATACTGGGGTTAGGACTTAGCATATCTTTTGGACACAATTCAACCCATTAAAAATGTTTTAATAAAAATTGGAAGATATTATGAGCAGAGAAAAGGAAAAACTATTCCAAACTGGGCTGCACAGGAAGATAATGTTTGAGGAGGTGGTGCTTAGATAGTCTACACTGTTGAGGAAGAATTACTTAAGGCCAATATAAAGGAAATAGATATTCTTCCAAAGTGTAGTAGATTCTGTAAAACATATAAAACTCAACCTTGCTGATGGTGGGTTGATGTCAGGGTATCCTTCAGAGAAGATATCTTTGAATAGATGAGAACACGTAGAGTTGTTCTGATTTATGATGTAAGTTATACCTGAACCACTGGATATGAATAAATCTCCCAGGCTAATCAGATATGCATGCCTAATAAGAGAAAAGAGAGAACGGATTCTGGAAATTACCAACATCTATGGAAAGGGCAAAGGGAGGGGAACTTTCAAATAGAGCTTAGAATATCAGAGGGGATAAAAAAGACAGAATGGCAGTGTTGAGCCCAGAAGGGATGGGTTGGGTGTGAACTGTCACAAAAAGATTAAACAAGCGACAAACATGCATGTGATCACTGGATTTGGCAAACAGGCTATTTATGACTTGTGGGAAAGCTGTTTTGGTGGCACTTGGAGGACACATACTCAGCAAATGTAGACAACAATATCCTTACTGTGGTGAGAAGGAGAGATAAAATGTGGTAGGTAGGAGGATTGAATGGATGATGGAATGCATCTTTTTTAAAAATTTTTTAAAAAATGAGAGACACTGAGGTATGTGTATGTGCTTGAGGAGAAAAAAAGCAATGAAAGGTTCAAATTAAAGTTAAAGAAACAGGATATTTGTTTTGTTTTTGTTTATTTTTAAATTTTATTTATTTAGAGAGAGAGTGAGGGAGAGAGCAGGGGAGGGGCAATGAGAGAGAGAGAGAGAGAGAGAAAATCCCAAATAGGCTCCATACTCAGTAAGGAGTCTAACATGGGGCTTGAACCCATGGATCACAACATCATGACCCTAGTTGAAACCAAGAGTCTGACACTTAACCAACTGAGCTACCCAGGTGGCCCTGTTTTTGTTTTTATATGTATATATTTTTTAATTTTATTTTTTAAAAGCCAGCTTCATACCCAATATGAGGATTGAACTCATGACCCTGAGATCAAGAGTCACATGCGCTACCAAACTGAGCCAGCCAAGAGGGAATTTTTGAATAACATATGGATTGTGGTTCCTGGAGGAATGGAGAGTCAGAGCATAGATGGAAGGCTTCTCTTCCATTTGGAGACCAGGATGGCCCATGGTTACTATAAAAAAGAAACCAGCTGTGATGATGTGCTGACAGTGATTGTAAAGTAATTTTAGTTCTCTCTTGTTCTTTACAATGAGAAAAAGATCAAAGAAAAAGAAACGGTGCCACAGATCTGATCTTGAGTTGGTTGTTTTCTGTGATCCTAGTGAGAAACAGCTTCACAGGTTCCCTGATGTCAGCCCAGTAGTCAACCTGGAAATGAACATTTCTGCGAGGTGCAGGCTTGCTTGGCTGTCTGGCTGCACACTGAGGCGTGGGGAACGTTGCGTTCTTCAAAGTGCTACCCAATCAATAAGAAGCAATATCAAAAGTGACTGAATCTTATTCATGGTTGTTCACTCCCTTTACCAAGGCTCTGTCCTCAGGGCTTCCTGAATGAACTCTGGTTTTATTTTATCTTGTATGTGTTAGTATTTGAATCTGATTTTATATTAAAATGCTGACAGTCCTAAAATAGCATTTCATCATGTGGTAATAAATAGCTAAATCAAATTAAAGTATCACCTACAGGAATAAAACTGTAGTCCTCTTTTATGTTTATATTCATTTTTGTAGGCACTTGTCATTATTTGAATTGATATATCTTATTTGCATGTTTAATAATAGAGAAACTTGTTCCCAGCTACCATTAATAGGTAGCAGATATTACAATGATCACTGGGACACAAGAACTATTTTATAGTTTTTCACATGTCTGTTTATGCATGTCTGATTTTTTCTCATTAGTTAAACTCCACATAGTCTATCAGAATATTTTTGGCTTTCTTTATAATGTTCCTGTTTAGACAAAATAAAAATATCAAACAAAATATGGAGTGCTTGGAAAAGAGGATTTTACATTCTATCAAAATTAGTACTATCTTAAAGTCATTAATTATCTTCTAGTGTAAAATGCAATAATTAATGTCCATATACTTCTACTATAGGACCGTATTTTTATCTTTGAATTATTTAATTAGAAAAGAATCTGTTTGACCACAGATTCCGCCATCCTGGGCAATTTTTATTTATTTATTTTATCACGATTTCACATATCTTTCTTTACCAACTCTACCAAGGTAAAAACTCTAGAGTTATTTTAATTTTTTTTGTTTTGTGATCTACCGATTTTGTGAGGATTACTCCATAAACTTCACCCAATTTCAGCTGGTCTTTCTCCTCCCTCATTTTCCTGGTTCCTTTTCATTTTTGTTCCTTGCCACCTCTCTCATTAAGTTCCATACCCACATTGTGATTAACTTCCTAGAGCCTTGACTTGATATTTGCAACCCTCAGCTGCAAGGGACACAGTGCTCCTGTTCTCCGGGAGCCCGTGTTAAACAGACCCACAAACCAGCCAGGAGGCCCTGTGGTGACGAGAAGTACTCACAGGCTGTAGGGTGTGGGGGCAGACGGGAGATGATTTATTTTCAGAAATACCAATCACAGCGGTGCCGTCTAGTTAACAGTAGGTTAACAGTGGTCCCCCCACCCCCCACGGAATCCTGAGCACTGAGACTCTTCACTGCTGGTTCTTTCTCCCATCTCTGTTTCTTGGACTTATCTCACGGGTTCTGCAATGAGCCTGTGCCGGAGAACGAAGGGAGGAGGGACTGAAAGTCTCTGGGTCACGTCAGAGAACGTACATTTGTTCCAAACTGATTGCTTCTCGCCTTCCTCGGGCGCAGGGACATCGCGTGAGGCCGTAACCTGGGGGGCACTTGCAAGCCGACCACCTGTCTGCTGTAACGGTCCTGTCCAGCTAGGGTGCCTGTCCACCACCCGCTCTTGCTTTCACGTTGATTAAAGCCCGGCTTCCCCGTGCTCCGAGTCTCACCTTCCTCCTTTGTCTCAGGTGGGGGCCCAGGTGAGGTTATGGTCAGGACTGCCTCACTGAGGAAGAAACCGGGAGAATCTTTCGGGAGGACTCATTTGAACTGTCTGTTGAATGGGGACAAGTTTTTCACCAAGAAGGAAGGACACAAAGCATTTGGTGACTCACAATACATTTCGGAAAGGGATATGTGGTGAACAGCCTAAAACACCACACATCTGCGGGGAAATAACTGCTTCAGAATGACTTCAGTTGTCGGCAAAACAGCCCCTGCGGAGGACCCTGCACGATGCTGCAAGAAGCAGAAACGCGGCCTCCGCCGCAGCATTAACGCACCTGTTTAGACGTCCTCGGGGCCACGTGGGGGCTGGAGAGCCTCCTGGGGAGGCCGGCGGGGAGGCGGAGGGCCTCCTGCCTTCCTTAGTGAGAGGGGAGAGTGAGCGGAAGAGAGCCCGAGACAGTGTTTCCAGTCCAGTCGGCCCTCGCCCTCGTTCCAGCGCAGACGAGGAGGTCGGAGCCCCGGCTCACCCGTCGGAGCTGCTTCGGCCGCGCAAACCGCCCTATTACTACCATCCGCGTCCGCACGCCCCGAGCAGGTGTGCATGAGGGCCACTGCGTCCCCGCCGCTGGGGTGGGCGTGGGAACACGGCAGCGAACAAAACAAAGGCTGTTCGTGAGCAGCGCATCTTCCAGCGGGGGAGGACATCTCTTATTAAGTCAACACGTAAGGAGACAGCGTGGTGGAAGGCACTTGGGAGGTACCGGGATCAAGCAAGCAGAGGGAGAGGGGGAGGGGGATGTGCTGTTCCACACGGGGTGGTCAGGGAAAGCCTCCTGAGAAGGTCACGCCTGGCAGTGACCTGGAGGAAGTGAAGGGGACTGCCCGAAAGAGTCCCAGGGGGAGCCTGAGGCAGGAGGATTCTGTCCGGAGGCATCGGCAACACCGGGATTATATTTGACACTCGGGTTGGACAGGGTGACTGTACAGAAAACAGGAGTTCTGGGAACTGTGGCTCAGCGCCTTCCAAAATGTATAGATTGGAGTGATGAGCTAAAGCTAAGAGAAGAATCTAACGTCAGCCGTGAGGAAAAAGAAGACCAAGAGAAGGGAGTATTCCAATAGTCAGATGAACAGCATGCTTCCAAAAGAGAGCGGGAATGATCAGCTATGCAGTGTCTAGTGGCTTAGTACAAAATACCGGGATCTCACAGTGCCCAGGGCTCGGGAGCACAGGTCCGCTGGTTTCTCTGTGCTGGGACTCTCCAGGGTGGAATCAAGGTGCCGGCCAGAATGCACTCGCATCCGGGAAGAACCTGCTTCCAAGCTTACTCAGGTTGTAGCTAAATTCAGTTTCTTGCACCTCTATGACTGAGGGTCTCAGCTGTATGCTGGGTGGTAGATGAAGGCCCCCTGAAGTTCTCTGTGGACTAGCCTTCTCCAACACGGCCACTCACTTCATCCGGCCTGCAAGGAAGGGTCTTTGGCTTCAGAGTAGTAGGATGGTATCTCATAAATACAACATGATCCCAGGGGTGACATGACCTTTGGCCTCTGGCGGGGGGTAGAAGTAAGTCTCAGACACTTCCTGCTCTCAAGAAGAAGGTGTTACGCAGAGACATTAATATCAGAAGGTCAAGACTGTCTTCCTACTCCCATGAAGGGTCGGCCCTAGGTCTGACTGATACACGGGTCCAATGCTGCTGATGGGTCAGATAAAAGGGAGACTGACAATGGCTGGTTGAGCTATCAGTGAAGGAGGGAGTCTGGACATTAACAAAAGCTGCTTCGTAGCTTAAAACTTTTATTAAGAAAGGATGGATAAGGGGCATTGTGTAACACTCAAACCTGAACGCTTTATATCTCTGTTTAAAAACCTTTAAAACCTATCCATCTCCTGGCAGAAACGGTTCCAGTTCTTCAGTGTGGACTTCAGAGAAACCCTTTCCGTACTCTCCACGTTGTAATCTACCCCACCCGCTACTCTTCAGGCTCCTCTCTCTCTTCCCCTCGCAGTCGGCCATTTCCGCCCTGCATGCCAGGCAAGAGTGACGCTCACCACCCCCCAAATGCACCTAGAGCTTCACATCTGCACAGCTTTGCTCCGAGCGTGCCTTTTCCTCTAGTTTTCTTTTCTCTTTTCTACTTGGAAAAATACTATTAATTTCTTAATGACTGATTCATATATCACTTCGTTAGTGAATTCTCCCTCAACTCAGCAGAATTGCTCATTTGTTTGTAACCCTATTGTATATGTAAGCCATATACAGATTTTTTTCATTAATTCACAAACACTTGAGTGTTTGCAGCAATAAATTATATTTAGAATAAAAAGAGATGTGGGCTTTTCATGTACTGAGTGAAATATATCTTAGAAAAGCACTTTTAGAACATTCTTTACTTTATGGGTGCTAGGTTTTAAAATATGTCTGAATGTTGTGAGTTTCATGTGTTATGAGCAATTTCTGACACAGACCCTTATGCTTAAATCTAATTACAAGTATTGACAGTTAATAGGTCCTTAGTAATTATTAAATGGATTAATGATAAATATTTATTGATTGGCTTATGGGTACATTTATATTCCTTTTCATGCTAGGTAGACCTAACAGTAAAATGAAAGCTAAAAAATATTTGTCATATTTACTAAAATTAAAAATATATTTTAACATACACACCATGGCCACACACATTTATATACATAATGTCTGTGGCTAATCACCTTCACTGAATTGCTAGAATCTTGGAACATTTAAGATGGCATGTTTTGAAGACACATTACATCAGGGCGATGCGTGCACGCAGTATAGGAAGGTGCTGGAGGCTCCTTAGTGTTGCTTGAGAAAATCCGGCACATCTCCCCAGGCTTACTGTGCTCTGGCAAAAGTAGATATTCTCAGGCAGTTTATTTTTATTATTATTATTATCACTTTCCTAATTCTACTTGAGATGCCATTGACCTCTGCCATTTTTGCTGGCCAACATTCAAACACCCTTATTTCCAGAAGGACTCTCCGCAGATAGGACCCCCAGTGTCACCTCCAGGTGCAGGTCCCAAGAAGTTCAGAAATGCCCCTCCCAGCTTCTCAGAAGTTACTGCATTCCAGTATGGCCAAGGATCTGCAAAGAACATAGGGCTTTCTAGGATTCTACGTCTAGAACGAGTCACAGAATTGCAGACAAAGTTGGTATTATTTATGAACACTGAGGCGTACGTCGGAACTTAGCAGGATGGCATCTAACAGCCAGAGGACTGGCACACTGCAGGAGCCCGGGACACAGTAAGTGACCACCAGTGACCTCACTAGTGTTGACTCCTTAGGACAATGATTTGGGGTCAAGGTGCCAGTCAGGCCTCACCTCCGAGATATACTTTGTCTTCTGAATCCACTCCTATAACCTTTCTGTTAATTATGGAATCAAGTGAATATCCATCCAGTAAATGCACTTTCTGCTTAGGTTCATTACTGTTGTTCAAAGCTAAGAAGCTTATCTATAGATTCTGACACCTTGTAGTGTTATACAAACTTTAAAGATAGCATTAGTGTGACTTCCTTATTGAATATTCTGGGAATAGGGACATGAAGGCAAGACACATACACACATATAAACACACATGAAATTCGTATGTGTTTTCCCTGGTAAAGACAGCATTGAATATTTATGTCCAGGTAACCAACAACTTAAATAAATTGGAATGATGCCTCCGAAAGTGTAGTGGCCCCAAATGGGCAAGCTCCTTGGAGAACGGGTGCACCGGCTCCGGCTCCCCCTCAGTGGGCGTGCAGCGGGTCCTTGCTGGTAACTGCTCTGTGAAACCATTCGTGAGTCTTTTCCTTTTGTTAGTAAAATAGCCACAGATTTCAGACACAAAACATTTTAAATTACTTGGATAAATTACTCAGTTTCACAAATGTGAGTGCCTATGTTATACTCTGAATACTTAAAAACATAACCTATGTTTGGCTGATACAGAATGTATCAAAGTGACTTTTTTTAATTTAAAAAAACCTTTTATGATAGAATTACTAACATAAACTATGAAATTTAAAAAAGACAGAAAAAGTGGAAAATAAAATAAAATTCACTTATTATCCTGTTCTGTGTATGTGTTGTTATCATTTTGATGTATCCATTTGTAGAATTTTCTCTATAATTGTGTATATTTGCATCTATGTATTTGGATTTAAACTCATATTTTAAGTGACAAAATTGATATATGATTATCTTCTTTTGTAACCTACTTCTGATGTTGTCAGCTTCTGCTGCTATAACAAAATATCATGGACCAGAGGGCTTAGACAAGACTTATTTTCTTGTACTTCTGGAGGCTGGAAGTCCAAGATCATGGATGATTGATTTAGTTGGTTTGGTTTCTGGTGAGACCCCTCTTTCTGGCCTGAAACCTGTCCCCTTTTTACTGAATCCTCACAAGGCCTTTCCTCAAGGCATGTGTGAGAGAGAGAGAGGTCTCTCAATTGTTTTCTTATACGGTTCCTAATTCTAGAGAATCAGAGCCCTATATTATGACCTAATTTAAACAATTACCTCCTAACGACCACAGCTCCACATCCAGTCACACTGGAGGTAGATGTTTGACATAGGAATTTGAGGAGGGCATAACTCAATTCATTGCAGACATATAGTATGGAAATATTATGTTAACAAAACCTTTCAGTTTTATCATCTCCTTTATTCTCCAGTCTTTATTTTTCTTACTCTGCCTCCCCCTGTCAGGTACTTTTTAAATTTAAGTATAGTTGATACGCAATATTAAATTAGTTCAGGTATACAAAACACTGATTCAGTATAGTACCTTCTAGATCTATCCATGTAGTTGCAATTGCATATTTGCAGTAATATTTCATTGTGTACACATACCACATCTTCTTTATTAAACTGTCTTATTAAAGAGTTTTAAATGGCAGCAAAATATTATACTGAATGCACCTACCACTATTTATTCAAACCAAAAATTGTGTTTGGACATGTACATTTTAATTTTTTAAATATAAAACTACTATGTGCATTCATAAGCTTAATGTCTATTGATACGTCTTATTTCCTGAAGTCCTATGCTTTTGCGCATATTGCTGAATGGCTGTCTCAGAAACGCTGCAATGTAAGAGAAGAAGACATCATTGACCTAGAAAACCCGATGCCTGTGCCCTATCTGCCAACATTTGACTCAGTTAAAATTTCCAAATATATACTAAAATGACTCCAAATTATTTTCTTTAGAGTCCATTCCTGAAGATTTGAGAAACAAGGACATCTTCTTTAGATGTGTCATGATATTGCTGTTTTTCCGAGAGTTCTTCAAGGGGAAGAAGGAAGCGCCCTCTTCATTCGTGGGACTCGGAATTACCTTAATGTAACTCCACAATGGTGCTACTTGAAGAAACAGCTAATTATCTTTCATGTGCCCACTGTGCACATTCCCCAGATACCTGGCAAGATTGTCAGGCACCAGAGCCAAGGATGAGTCACTGAAATTTAAAGGAGATGAGACAGTTTGCAGAGAGATTCACAGTGATTCTCAGTGAAGAGGACACTGAAATGGCTCAGTAGTTTAGTTCAGTTTGGATCCGTTTTTCCGAGTTGAGTTGATGTCTGAAGACTTTCAGAAAACCTTGTGGTTTTATTTTATATTATAAAGAAAACAACGCAAAACTAATCATAAGGGCCAGGGTAAAATGTAACGCAATTCATGATGTCATTAAAATGATATTTTACTCCACAAGATCCCAGTACAGATGATCAGAAATCACCAGTTAGTAATATTATGAGAAAAACCTTTGTTCTGTGCAATGCTGTAAGTCAAAAAGTGAACAGAGATCACCTACCTAATTCAGCAGTTGCTGTGGTAGTCTAGAAGAAGGGTATTTGGGAACAAGATTCTCACTTTCAGAATGGCACTGTTCAAGTTGTATATATGTTTACAGTCTTCTGATTCATTATATACATAATATAAATATAAAAATATAAATATATTTATTTATGTTTGAGAAGAGCACGAGTGAGGAGGGGCAGAGAGAGGGAGACACAGAATCCAAAGCAGGCTCCAGGCTCTGAGCTGTTGGCACAGAGCCTGATGCAGGGCTCAAACTCAGAACCCTGAGATCATGACCTGAGCTGAAGTCGGACGCTTAACCGAATGAGCCACCCAGGTGTCCCTACGGTCTTCTGATACTAATTCAGGGCCACAGGTGATGTTTTCCTCCTCAGCCAGATCCCCTGTTCTTGCTCATCTTGAGCATATGTGTGTGTGTTCATGTGTGTGCATAGGTTTCTACATCTTAAGAAAACAGAAATTTATTTCATTTGTATTAAAATTCCAGAAACTTTAGGATACATTTTAATGAAAGTCATTTGCCAACACATTCTTTTAATTTTTGCTTATATAAACCATTGCTTGTTTTTGTTTTTGTTAAAATTACATTTTCTGGAAATCTTGACATGTTTGACAGCTATTGTGTTCCAATACTTTGATGATTTAATTCTCCTTTTATGGCTTCTACACATTCCATTGGGAAGAAGGCTATAATATTGGTATTGTTTCTTCCCTATGACTAATTTAATATTTCTCTTTATTAATATGAAATCTCACTATGATATTTTGATGCCATTTTAATTATTTCTATTATTTTAGTTGTCTTGAATCTGAAGGTTGATGATTTCAACAATTGTGAAAAATTGTTAACTGTTATTTCATTAAATAGTGTCTCTTTCCCTGTTATATTTCTTGAGATAAGATGGTCGTCTTGAAACTGTGACTTAATCTTTTAATTGGTTCTAGAATGTTTTTACTTATGATCATTGTAGATGTTGCTTTTGGCCAGTTTGTTTTTACCCTTCAGCTCTCAGACCCGATGTATGTTAGTGCTTAATTTACCTTTTGGAACTCCCACATTTATATGTTTTTATTTGGTGTTCCGAGTATTTACTTGAGTTCCCCCTAATTTTCTGATTCTGATTCTGATTGGCCCTATATCAAATTCAGATTTAAGTGACTCCAAATAGCTAATGCTTGATATTTTATTTTTTCCAGCTTTATTGAGATATAATTGACATCTAACATTGTATAAGTTTAAGGTATAAATTGTGATGATTTTAAATATGTATATGTTGTGAAGTGATTACTGACAAAATACTGGCTAACACATAGAATCACCTCACATAATGACCTTGTCTCGTGTGGTGTGTGTGTGTGTGTGTGTGGTGAGAACTTTCAAGATCTACTGCATTAACAACTTCCAATAAATGATACAGTCTCATTAATTATAGTTACCATGGCCGACATCAGACCCCCAGAGTTTATTCATCTTGTACCCTTTGACCACCTTTAGACAGTCTCTCACTCCCTCTCAGGCCCTGGCAAACTCTCAGTCTACCTTTTGTTTCTATGAGTTTCTTTTGTTTTCTTTTCTTTTCTTTTTTAGAATCTGCATATAAATGGGATATACAGTGCCTGTCTTTGTTTGTGTAACTCATTTCTCTTTGCTTAATGGCCTTAAGGTTTATTGATGTTGTCACAAATAAGGGAATGTCCTTATTTTTCTTCGACTGCATAATATTCCATTGTATACCACTCTTTCTTTTCTTTTTCCGTTTTTCTGTGACAGACACGTGGGCTGCTTCCGTGGCTTGGCTGCTGTAAATAATGTTGCAATGGACATCGGGATGCAGAGATCTCTTTGGCATAGTGATTTCATGTCTTTCAGATCCGTACTCACAAGTGGGATCGCTGGATCCCGTGATGTTTCTGTTGTGAATGTTTTGAGGAACCTCTATTTTGTTGTCCTAGTGATGCGGCCAATTCACACACAAATCCACAGTGTGCAGAGTTGAGAATTTTTCATGTATCTGCTGGCCATTTGTATGCCTTCTTCAGAACAATGTCTCCTTAAGACCTGTAACCATTTTTTAAAATGAATTATTTGATTTTTTTTGCTATTGAATTGTATGTTTCTTGTTTATCAATTCACTTGTTTATTTTTCCTTTCTTATCTGTGCTTTTGTGTCAAAAATCCCCAAAATCATTGCCACAACCAATGTTGAGGAGACTTTTTCCTGTGTTTCCTAGGAGTTTTATAGTTTTAGGTCTTACATGTAAGTCTTTACTCAATTTTGAACTGATTATTGTGTATTGTTTAGGATAAAGATCCTATTTTGTGCTTCTGCATATAGATGTCCAATGTTCCCAGCACCATTTGTTGAAGAAACTATCATTTTCCCTTTGGGTATATTATTGGCACATTGCTCAAAACTTCGTGGACAGTATGAGTTGTATTATTTTTCTTACCTAAGCCCAGAAGAATGTAACATACTTTATAACATCATGTCACCAAATTTATAATAGAATTATGAACAAAGAAAGAGATGAAACAGTATGAGAGGGAAGCACGGTCCACAATGGAAATACATGGAAATTCCAAAATGTTCCTTTTCTCTTCTTAGAACAAACCTCTCATTTCTTTGACTATTTGGGGTGAATGAGTTAAGCCATTAGAAATTTTATTTATTTTTTAAGAAAAGTTAACCAGAAAGAGTGCATAGCAATAACCTTGCACTTGGGTTTATTTGGGAAGACAGATGCTTTTGTTAATTAAGTTAATGGTAAACGGAGTAAATATTTCTAATAACTTGCATTTTTATTACATAAAAGTGTAGTATACCTTATGAATGCATGTTGGTAGGTATAACTCATTGTGTTATGTCTTTTCATTGAGGTTTTGCAAAATCAAGTTTAAAAGAGAAGTCCATAGTGCAACCCTCTATACAGGATAATGATACTAAATTGCCATATGTCACCATCTGCTAGAACATTTCCTTTGGTAGGAAATTTGTTTATGTGCTTCTCATGCTCTTATAACATCAATTTTCTTGCTTAAGTTTTCAGGTTTTCCTTGCTTACTTTCATATTATTAAATTATGTATGAAAGACAAAAGTTGAAATCGCTCCTTTTCCTTCCTCGGCTTTGAAATGCTGAATAACAGAAGTAAAACCACATTTTGGCATTGGCTGGAATGATTCTCGATTTTTTTTTCCAATGAAGGGTGCAACTAGTTAGTGGTGTAGCAGGCACTGATTCTGTGTGTTAAAAACTTTCTCACATTAGAGACAGAACTTTAAAAACATCTGATGGAAACCCTTTCCCACCAAATTTTCTGTTTCTCTCTTATGCTTAAGCATGCATTTGTATAATGTGTGCTCAGATGCAAGATTTGGTAAAAGTGCTTAGCACCACAGTCTGTAAAAACAATTTAGGGAGAACCAAGGTCCTGCCTGGATATACAACTCTGGTTGTGATGTGCTTTAATTGGGGAGTACATTCTACTGTAGGTAGAAGAATAGACGTGTGTCTTATTCCTGAGTAAAACTCCCATGAAAGATGATTTTCGTTTTATTGGTAATGAGAGTAAACATGAAGACACTTTCTAAGATGGGATGCAGCCATTCTATGCTGCCAAGAAATAGAGACATTATACACCATGATCTGTATTTTAAGTTGGAATTTGACTTTAACATGAGGGAACAGAGATGCCTAAGAAGAGTCACTAGCCAGCTTACCATTTTCTTCTATGTGGACATGAGTCAAAATGTGCCTTGGAGGGAGGAGCCACATTTCACCGGAAGCACTGGCTCATATGTAGACAAAAGATGGTCCACTCAGTAAACCGAGAGGAAGTGGTAAGAGGGAAGGATTAGTGGTTTAGGCAGCATAATGCCAAACAGGCTAATTTATGTAAAAATGATTACATACGACTTAAGAGAGCTTCCAAATATTTGAAAGAAAAAGAGGAACAATTTTAAAAATCCAAATCATACTTGGATGTTATAATAATTTTCAATAATTCACAGAGCAAATAGACCCCACAAAAAACTAAGAACACGTCAGTCGTCTTCATTAATTGACAGCTATAAATCATGTTAACAAGGGACACCTGGGTGCTCAGTCTGTTAAGTGGCCAACTTCAGCTCAGGTCAGGATCTCACAGTTTGTGGGCCCCGAGCCCCACGTCAGGCTCTGTGCTGACAGCTCAGCCTGGAACCTGCTTCAGATTCTGGGTCTCCCTCTTTCTCTGCCCCTCCCAAACCTGTGCTCTGTCTCTCTATCTCTTTCTGTCTCTCTGTCCCTCTCAAAAATGAATAAACATTAAAAAATTTTAAGCATTTTAACAAATAGTACAATGTACATTCTTTTTCAAGTGCACATAGAGCATTCACAGAACAAATGACACGGCCAAAGAATGTTTCAAGAAATCTCAAGACTGAGGAAATACAGAAATACTAGAAATGTTGGAAGGAACCATCCCAACTGTGTTGTTGATGCCTGCATAGCTCTAGATCCAGCTCTTGAAAATCACTGTAGCACAATGGAATAGTAGTAAAATTACCAAGCTATGTCACTTATGAGTATGGGTACTAAAATACTTTATGAAACCTTGTCAGATCTCACCTACAATATATAAAATAAAGAGGAAGTGCTGGTCACGGTGGTAGTTCTAGTTTTTATTTTTTGGGAAGCCTCCATCCAGTTTTGATTACTGGTTGTATCATTTCATGTCCTTCCCAGCAGGACAATGTTCTCTTTTCCCCACATCCCCACCAACACTGGTTATCTCTTTTGGATAATAGCCTTATTAACAGGAGTGAGATGATATTTCATTGTGGTTTTCATTTGCATTTCTCTGTTGTGAATCTGAGCCCCTTTTCATGCACGTGATAGCTATTTGTATATCTTAGGGAAAAAGTCTGTTCACTTCCTCTGCCGATTGTCAGTTGGATTATTTTCTTTTCTGCCACTGAGTTTTTGAGTTCTTTATATATTTTGAGTATTAAGCCTTTATCTAACATATGGTTTGCAAATACTTTCTCCCATTCCATAGGTTGCCTTTTCACTTTATTAGTTGTGTTTGTTTTTTGCTATGCAGAAGCTTTTTAGTTTGATGTAGCCCTACCCCTACCCCTTGTTGATTCTCGCTTTTGTTGTTTGTGCTTTTGGTGTCATATCCAAAATATATTGTCAAGAGCAGTGTGAAGGATATTTTTTCTAGGTTTTCTTCCAGAATTTTTGTGCTTTCTGGTTTTATATGTAAGTTTTTAATCCATTTAGAGTTAATGTTTATGAGTGCTCTAAAATAGACGTCCAGCATCATTCTTTGGGATGTGAACACCCAGTTTTCCCATCACCATTGATTGGAAGTCTATTATCTTTCCCACTTAGTAGTCTTGGCTGCCTTGTCAAATATTGGTTGATGATCTGTGTGTGGGTTTATTTCTAGGCTCTTAGTGTTCCATTAGTCTGCGATGCTGTTTTTATTCCAGGACCACAGTGCTTCTGTCACCGTGGCTTTGTAGAGTAGTTTGAAGTCAGGAAATGTGATGTCTCCAGCTGTTTCTTTCTAAGTTTGCCTTGGAGATTTGGGGTCTTTGTGGCTCCATGTGGGTTTGGGGACTGTTCTTTCTTTTTCTGTGAAAAATGCTATTGGAATTTTGATAAGGATTTCATTGAATATGTAGCTTGCTTTGGGCAGTCAGACATTTTACCAGTATGCAGTCTTCTGATCGATGGACATAGATTTCTGTGTCTTATTGGACCTTTTCATCAATGTCATAATTTTCAGAGTATTGATGTTTCACCTTTTTAGTTCAATTTATTACTAAGCATTTTATTGTTTGTTGCTATTGGGAATGAGAGGGTTTTCTTAATTTCTCTTTCAGACAATTTGTTGTTAATGTATAGAAATGCAACTGAATTTGTTGAATTGTGCCCTTCAGTGTTGCTAAATTCATTTATTAGCTCTAGTTTTTGGTAGAACCTTAGGGGCCTTTATATATCAGATCACCTGCAAAACGAGACAATTTTACCTCCTTCTTTCTGTTTTGGATGGCCTTCCTTCCTTCCTTCCTTCCTTCCTTCCTTTCTTCCTTCCTTCCTTCCTTCCCTCCTTCCTTCCTCCTTCTTTCCTTCCTTCCTTCCTTCCTTCCTTCCTTCCTTCCTTCCTTCCTTCCTTCCTTCCTTCCTCTCTTCCTTCCTTCCTTCTTCCCACCATCCCTTTCTTTCTCTCTCTCTCTTTCTATTTATTTCTTCCTTTCCTCCAAGTGTTCTGGATAGGAACACTCATTGAATAGAAGTGGCAAGAGTGGGCACCCTTGTCTTGTTCCTGATTTTAGGGGAAAAACTGACAGCTTTCCACCATTGAGTATATTAGATGTGTGGTTATCCTATGTTGCTTTTATAATGTAAGGTTATGTTCCTTCTACACTAAACTTATGGAGAGCTTTTATCATGAAAAGGTGTTGAATTTTGTCAAAGGCTTTCTTTGACTCTCCTGAAAGGTTCATATGATTCAATGCATCAAACTGACTGAAGTATGTAGGTTGAGCAGTCCTTGTATCCCAGGGATAAATCATGGTACATGATCCTTTTTACGTGCTGTTGAATTTTTATTTCCATATATTTCTTGAGAATGTTTGCATTTATATTCATCAAGGGTATTGGCCTGTAATTTTATTTTCTTGTTGCACTTTTACCTGGCTTTAGTATCAGAGTGATGCTGGTATTTGTAAGATGAATTTGAGAATGTTCTCTCTTCAGGATTTTTAAAGAGTTTGTGAAGAATTGGTGTTAAGTATTCACTTAATGTTTGACACAATTCACCAATCAGATCATCTGGCCTTGGGTTTTTCTTAGTTTGAAGGTTTTAATTACAGCTTCAAGATCCTTAGTCATTATTGGTATGCATTTTTTTTTCATAATTCAGCCTTGGTAAACTGTATGTTTCTAAGACACGCATCCATTTTTCCAGGTTATCTAATTTGTTGGTGTATGACAGTACTTAGTAGCCTCTGATGACCTTTTGTATTTCTGATTCTGTGATTCTTTTTATTTTTATTTGTTTTAATGTCTCTTCTTCCATTTACAATTTTATTTGCATCTTCTCTCTCTTTTTCTTGGTTTAGTCTATCCAATATTTGTCAATTTTATTTATTTTTTAATCTTTTTAAAGTTTATTTATTTATTTTTGATAAAGAGAAAGAGAGGGGGTGGGAGAGAGAACAAGGACAAGCAGAGAGAGAAGGAGAGAGAGAATCCCACGCAGGCTCAGTGGTGCCACCACAGGGCCCTATGTGGGGCTCGGACTCACACACTGAGATCATGACCTGAGTTGAAATCAAGAGTAAGATGCTTGGTTGACTAAGCCACCCAGGTGCCTCGTTTTGTTTATACTTTAGCCAACTCTTAATTTCATTGATTTTTTTCTATTGTCTTTCTGTTCTCTATCTCATTTACTTCTGATTTAATCTTTATTGTTTTTTGTCCTCTGCTTTGGACTTAGTTTTTCTTTTTCTAGTTGCTTGAAGTGTAAAGTTAGGATGACAACTTACTTGAGCAGTACATTGCTCTTTTTTCACCCTCTGAGACAGATTGCAGGGGGTCCATGGCATTCAAGGCTAGGATTATAGAAACTACAGAAAAATCTGAATTTACATGATATCTATTCATCTCTCTCATATGTTCTCATTTTTAGTATGTCTCTAAGGACAAAACCCAACACATGCACTAAACTAATTACTAGATTGAGATTCTTTGGTGAGATACAAATTACTTTTAAGTTTAATATACCCATTTATTACTACTGAATACATTTGAGCTTAGATTTTCATATTTTGTATCCCAAAAAAGAAGGCTTAACATAACTAGCCATTCCTAAATGAAGGGCTTCAGTGATTTTGAGCTCAGCTCTAAAAATAACTTTGATACTTAAACAAATGATAAGAAAGGACTAAACTAGAAACAGGCAAGTGGAATTATTGGTTTGAATTGATCCACAAAGACGTTGAGCAGGTACAATGGCTGGGTGCCAGTCACTGCAGGGGTATGTTGGGCCACACAACATCGGTGCCAGTTATGCTGATGCCTCCGCCTCACCGTTCACACCCCTTTGACATTCTCATTTCCACGCACTGGCTCCTCTGATCTCTATGGGCAGAGAATCAGTCTTTAAGTCTCCAAATTTGCAAAACATTAACTCCTCTAAGAGAGCTTTCCTGGGACCCTAAGAGAAGGGTAATTTCACCTGCTTCAGAATTCCTACACTTTGTACTTTTATGTCATTTATTACTTTCTGGTGCATGGTATATAGATTTTCCAATTCTACTTGATAATAACCTCTTTGTTTTAGTTCACTTTAGCGGTATTTGTCAAAGTAGTATCTGCAAGAATTTCAGGGGAATGGTTTAGTGAGTCTGAGAGGTCAAAGTCATATGTTTAAGAACAGTGTGTTTTTATATTCCTTCTGTGCTGTTTACATGTACACAGGGGTGCAAAAGCACCGGCGGGTCAAACCACTAGTTTCTAGCGTGAACCAAGACAGTGGCAATAACCCAGAGTGATCACAGTATTCTTTACTGCTGCACACTCACTGCTAAAAAAAAGAATGTAATAAACTATCAAAACTATCAAAAAGTGCCATTGATGAAAAATAAATTGTTTATTAAATCTCCACCCCTGAGTACCTATCCTTTTAATCTTCTGTTTGAAGAAATGGGAAGTATGCATTCTACTCTCTGCAGCGTACTGAAGTTCATGGTTATCTCAAGGAAAAACACTTGGGGGACGTGTGGCCTGGACGCTTTTCCATGGTTCTCCATTATTACTTTCAGGAAGAACAGATGTGGTATAGTGACTCCTGTCTGGGATTCCAGCAGATGTTTTCTCGTAAATGAATGAAGTGAGTCTATTACTTCAAAGAAAACAAGTGACAGTATTTGCTATCAGAGATAAAACACAAGCTTTCAAAGAAAATTAGACTTGGGAAAACATATCCGTTCCATCTACTTCACTCAAAACAACATATCACAAAGCCACAATGGTGAAGCAAATAGGACAACCTAGCTGTTGTTTCGTAAGATAAGCGGTAAAGAGATTCGCACAAAACAAGGTGCACTGGGGGTACTCTTCCCTGTAATTTATTTTGCCATAGAAGAGAAAACAATTAATGTATAATTGGCTGATTATTACTTTTAAATAAATTGATAGAAATTTTAAAAACTTTTTAAATGTTTATTTATTTTTAGAGAGGGAGAAAAACAGAGCATGAGCAGAGGAGGGGCAGAGAGAGAGAGGGAGACACAGAATCTGAATCAGGCTGAGGTGTCAGCACAGAGCCTGACATGAGGCTTGAACCCACGAATCATGAGATCATGCATGACCCAAGCCAAGGTTGGACACTTAACTGACTGAGCCACCCAGGCACCACTTAATTGATAGATATATAATTTTTAATTTTTAACATTTATTTATTTTTGAGAGAAAGAGAGAGAGAAAGCATGAGCAGGGGAGGGGCAGAGAGAGGGAGACACAGAATTTGAAGCAGGTTCCAGGCTCTGAATAGTCACCACAGAGCCCAATGCGGGGCTCAAACTCATGAACCACGAGATCATAACCTGAGGTGAAGTCAGATGCTTAACTGACTGAACCACTCAGGCACCCCTGATAGATATATTTTAAATCTCTCAGTTTAATTTCTAAAATAGTACTTATTAATAGCTATGACCCTCCCCCTCATACGCATTAACGCCTTGAGTTCTGAATAACTTGAAGGGTCTGAAGTGGGCCTGAGGGCATTGCAGAAGAACACTGGTGATCACAAGGTCCAGAGGAGGGCCTTCCCATGGTAACAGAGCAGGAGCAGTCCTGTTATCTAGCAAAGTTAACAGAATCCAAAACACAACATTAGAATAGGAAGTCAGAAGTTTCTTAGCTTTTCACCTGCACCATTACCTGAGCCTATCTCCACGTCTCCTGTGAGGACTCACGTAGCTACAGGTTATGTGTTTTCCACTGCTATAAACAACCTTGTGTGGCAGTAACATAGGGCAACTTGTTTTTATTCTACCCTCCTCCCCCCATGGACATGCCTTTGGTTTTCTTAAGACTTTTGCTATTATAAAAATGATTCTGGCAAGTTTTGATTCACATGTGCAAGAGTTTATTTTTTATGGATATATATGGGTATATATCAGATATAGACTTCTATGTTAACAAATAATGCCAGACTGTTTTCTATAGTGATTTAAAGATTTATGTTCCTACTAGAGTGTAAAAATCAGTTGCTCCCCTGAGTCATAAATGTTTATTATCTACTGTTTACCAATTTGTTGGTTGTGGATGATGTTGTGTTATGAATATAATTTGTCTTTGCCTGATCGCCAGTGAGCAGGAACGCCTTTTGATATGATTAGTGGCCATTTGAGTTTCTTCTTCTTTAAAGTTCTTGTCTTGGGTTCATTTATAGACTGAGTTGTCTTTTCCTTATTGATTTTTAGATATTTTTGACATACTTTAACATTCATTTTCTTCAGTTGTATTTTGTTACAAATATATTTGAGGTGTTTTTGACTTAACTCTTCAGATTACCTGTAAGTCAGTCTTGTTTTCTGTCCCTCTGTGCTATACATCCAGATTACCTAGTTTCCACATTTGGTAGCTATATTGGAACTCAGCAGTATAAATTGTCTTTTTTTTTTCTTCTTTCCAACTGCTGGCTTAGGAGAGCATTAAATGTTCTTTGGTTTTCTATTCAAGGAACCCTTTATCCTTCTGATTTTTAACTTCAAAAAGTTTTGTTTTTGTGGTCTCTCCTGTTCTTTGTAGTTTTTGGTTTATGTTTTTCTAATATATTTCCTATAATCTCAACAGATTTTTGGTTGATGGGAGAAAGAAAATGTGTCTTTAGTCTATTGTTATTCTATGCTTAACTAGAAAATACTTTCAATATTTGATATGTGGATTTTAAAAGTAAGTAAGCATTTTAACTTGTAGTTATTTTGAAGCTTCACTGAAACTAAAAGCCTCAGCCTTTCCTATTCGATAGTGGTGTCTTATGTCTCTGTCTTACATTCACAGACACGTTCCCATTCTGCCCTCCAAATGCATCCTGTCCCATCTGCCTTACGGATTCTATCGCACACGAAAGGGGAACACAGCTCAGAGGTCTTAATTGGCTTGGTCAGGAATACCAAGAGAAAGATAGAACAAGAGATTAAACCAAGTTCTTCAGAGTCCACCTGCAGCTTCCTTTTCTACTGAAAAATAAACCCGAGTGCCTAAAATAGGCACTTAACCTGATAGACTTACAATGATAAATCAGCTGGGAACAATTTTACTTCAGAAAAAGAGTATAGAAAATGCAGCATGTATGACATTTATGCAGGACACATTGAACAATGCCTTGCTGGTTTTTTCTAATAAAAGGAAAACATGTTTCTAAGCATTGCATTTAATTTCTGAGGCAGTATGGTCCAAGTCTTTTGAGAAAAATTGACTAATCCTTAGGGTCGGAACAACTGTTTCTAGTTAATCCTTACTTAGAACCTTAAGGAATTGAATTCAATTTCCGACACATAGCTTTTGCCACAGAAAAATTGATTTTCTATTATTACTGAAATTTTTGTGTGAAAGAAATGATATAAACAACATCTATTATACTGGTAACTGGTAACCTTTTGTTAACTGCTGGGGTGAATTTCAGTGGGAAAATGCTATTGCTCTCAAACAATCACCGCTTTCCAAGGAGAAAACACCTCCATTTTCTTAAAGGGTCATAGGGATGGCTCAAGATTTGCCTTAGTCATTAGAGGCTCAGATATGCTTTCCTCTTTTGTACTTTAATTTTATATTTCCCATGAGAGTAATTCATGGTGAATTCATGGTGAAAGAGGTGTAAACAAAATAATATGACATGTTATTAAATTTCTTCAAATAACAAAATGTATAGTTTGTGATGTTCCTAAATAATAATGTGTATGAAATTTCTTCTTAATAACAAATATGTGTAGTTTGTAGTTGCTTTGTGACATATCTTATGCATTTTGAAGTTGACCTCACTTTTACATGTATATCAGCTTATTTGATACTTATGAGCTCTTATAGAAGTAGTGTATTTCTTTGAAAATGAACAACTTGAACTTGAGCATGGGACATGAACCAGAGGGTACTTTATGTAAGAGTTTTGGAGAACAAATGGGAGCAAACTCATTTGCTTCATGGCAGAAGGATATGAGATTAAGGGACTCAGAGGTGCAACCACTGACGGAAAGTCACATTGGGGCAAAAAAAAAAAAAATTTGCATTTGGAGGATAACAGTGACTATGGTATAGTAAAATTGAGGAGAAGATGAGATTGTAAAGTCATTGCTAACAGACAAGTTATTAAGGACAATAAATATTATTCTAAACGATATTGACTGTGTCCTGAAGACAAGGGGGAATCCATGAAAGGCTTTTTTTTGGATTTAAGTATTTTTACTTTTTAAAATTTTTTTTAATAGTTTATGGTCAAATTGGTTTCCATATAACACCCAGGGCTCTTACCCACAAGTGCCCTCCTCATTACCACCACCTCCCTTCCCCCTCCCCCTTCAACTCTAGGTTTGTTTTCAGTATTCAATAGTCTCTCAGGTTTTGCATCCCTCTCTCTCCCCAACTCTCTTTCCCCTTCCCCTCCCCATGGTCCTTTGTTAGGTTTCTCCTGTTCTCCTGCTAGACCTATGAGTGCAAACATATGGTGTCTGTCCTTGTCCGTCTGACTTATTTCACTTAGCATGACACCCTCGAGGTCCATCCACTTTCCTACAAATGGCCATATTTCATTCTTTCTCATTGCCATGTAGTACTCCATTGTGTATATATACCACATCTTCTTGATCTACTTACCAGGTGATGGACATTTAGGCTCCTTCCATGTTTTGGCTATTGTTGACAGTGCTGCTATGAACATTGGGGTACATATGCTCCTATGCATCAGCACTTCTGTATC
>NC_043714.1:2654113-2655699 GCF_006229205.1 Suricata suricatta
CTAAGATTATACGTTTTCTCAATGCACAGTGAAGAGTGAATTGGGGTTTTGAAAAAAATATTCCCTCTTCATCTAATTTAGGGTCTGTCTTCTGCACCTTAAATATTTAGTCAATTTTTCTTTCCAAATCGTCCTACACATTTTCTCTTAGGAACTGTCTCCTCACTATACCAGTACTTTAGAATCTAGAGCCCATTTTCCCATAACCACTCAAGAATCAATCACTGATTTATATCTGTAGGCCAGAGTTTTCCCTGAATTCAAACGCACACATCCTACCATATACTTTTTTTCTATATAGGCTTCAAAATCGACACGATGAAATGGGAAGATAGCCTCTGCCCACACCACACACACATCTTACGACATCTCTCAACCAGCGGCCCCGTCACACAACAGTCCTCTAAGCCTGGAGACCGAACTGATTTCTTCCTTCACGTCTGTCCTCCACATTTAGTGTCCATCAAGTTCTTCAAAAATCTCCTCTCAGTTACTTCTCAGACTTACCCTCACACAAAGTCTTTCCACCTTTCTTGACCTCTGCTTGGGTTTATTCTGTTCTCATTCCATGCTCAGATTTCTATAATCAAACTGATCACATGACATTCCATGTAAAAACCCTCATTTATCCTGTCCCCTGATGCTTAAATTATCTTCCTGAATTACAAACATATAATCTTTTACTTTTTTAATGTTTATTTAGTTTGAGAGAGAAAATATGAGCTGGGCACAGAGAGAGAGAGAGAGGAGAGAGAGAGAGAGAGAGAGAGAGAATCCCAAGCAAGCTCCACACTGTCAGTGTGCAGAGTTGGATGCGGGGCTCAAACTCACAAATCATGAGATCATGACCTGAGCTGAAGTGGATGCTTAACTGGCTGAGCCACCCAGGTATCCCACAAACATATAATCTTTTAAAAATGCAAATGTGTAATCATGGAGCGCCTCAGTTTCCATGCCTTTCATGGTGACAACTTTGTAGTAGAGGCTAAAGTCTGGGATTGTGATGCCTCCCATTTTGGTTTTCTTCTTCAGTATCATTTTGGCTCTTCAGGGTCTTTTGTGTTTCCATACAAATTTTAGGATAGTTTGTTCTAGCTTTGAGAAGAATATTGGTGCAATTTTGATGGGGATTGCATTGAATGTGCAGATTGCTTTGGGTAGTAATGACATTTTCACAATGTTTATTCTTTTGATCCATGAACATGTTTTCCATTTCTTGGTATCTTCTTCAATTTCTTTCATAAATTTTCTACAGTTTTCATCATATAGGTCTTTTACATCCTTGGTTAGGTTTATTCCTAGGTATTTTACGGTTTTTCATGCAATTGTGAATGGGATCAATTTCTTGATTTCTCTTTCTGCTGCTTCATTATTGGTGTGTAGGAGTGCAACCAATTTCTGTACATTGATTTTGTACCCTGCAACTTTACTGAATTCATTGATCAGTTCTAGAAGGCTTCTGGTGGAGTCGATTGGGTTTTCCATGTAGATATTCATGTTATCTGTGAAAAGTGAAAGTTTGACTTCTTCTTTGCTGATTCTGATGATTTTTGTTTCCTTTTGTTGTCTGATTGCTGATGCTAGGA
>NC_043714.1:2655799-2656881 GCF_006229205.1 Suricata suricatta
CTAAGATTATACGTTTTCTCAATGCACAGTGAAGAGTGAATTGGGGTTTTGAAAAAAATATTCCCTCTTCATCTAATTTAGGGTCTGTCTTCTGCACCTTAAATATTTAGTCAATTTTTCTTTCCAAATCGTCCTACACATTTTCTCTTAGGAACTGTCTCCTCACTATACCAGTACTTTAGAATCTAGAGCCCATTTTTCCCATAACCACTCAAGAATCAATCACTGATTTATATCTGTAGGCCAGAGTTTTCCCTGAATTCAAACGCACACATCCTACCATATACTTTTTTTCTATATAGGCTTCAAAATCGACACGATGAAATGGGAAGATAGCCTCTGCCCACACCACACACACATCTTACGACATCTCTCAACCAGCGGCCCCGTCACACAACAGTCCTCTAAGCCTGGAGACCGAACTGATTTCTTCCTTCACGTCTGTCCTCCACATTTAGTGTCCATCAAGTTCTTCAAAAATCTCCTCTCAGTTACTTCTCAGACTTACCCTCACACAAAGCCTTTCCACCTTTCTTGACCTCTGCTTGGGTTTATTCTGTTCTCATTCCATGCTCAGATTTCTATAATCAAACTGATCACATGACATTCCATGTAAAAACCCTCATTTATCCTGTCCCCTGATGCTTAAATTATCTTCCTGAATTACAAACATATAATCTTTTACTTTTTTAATGTTTATTTAGTTTGAGAGAGAAAATATGAGCTGGGCACAGAGAGAGAGAGAGGAGAGAGAGAGAGAGAGAGAGAGAGAGAGAGAGAGAGAGAGAGAGAGAGAGAGAATCCCAAGCAAGCTCCACACTGTCAGTGTGCAGAGTTGGATGCGGGGCTCAAACTCACAAATCATGAGATCATGACCTGAGCTAAAGTGGATGCTTAACTGGCTGATCCACCCAGGTATCCCACAAACATATAATCTTCTAAAAATGCAAATGTGTAATCATGGAGCGCCTCAGCTTCCATGCCTTTCATGATGACAGCTTTGTAGTAGAGGCTAAAGTCTGGGATTGTGATGCCTCCTATTTTGGTTTTCTTCTTCAATATCATTTTGGCTATTCAGGGTC
>NC_043714.1:2656981-2663654 GCF_006229205.1 Suricata suricatta
AAAATGGGCTCTAGATTCTAAAGTACTGGTATAGTGAGGAGACAGTTCCTAAGAGAAAATGTGTAGGACGATTTGGAAAGAAAAATTGACTAAATATTTAAGGTGCAGAAGACAGACCCTAAATTAGATGAAGAGGGAATATTTTTTTCAAAACCCCAATTCACTCTTCACTGTGCATTGAGAAAACGTATAATCTTAGCTAGACATTCAGAACTCTGTGTAATCTGGCCTCAACTGCTTTATAAGAATGAAGTAGAGGATGAAACTCAGGGAAGGAGGTAAGGGAAGGAAGGAGAAGAAGAGCAAAGGGGAGGAAAACGTGTTATGTGGTTGAATTCAGTGAGTTGTGGACATTATAGACCAGAAAGGTAGAGGCCTGACTCGGCTCCCACTCTCCTGGGAGGACCAAAGAAGCCACGGGGACAAATATATCAGATGGAAGAATCGTCACCCTCGTTCTTGTCAGGGCAGCTCGTGAACAGCTGTTGGGCGGGAAAGCAGTGTGACAAAGCCAGAGGGAAAATGAGGCAGCACCAAGAGTTGACCCTGAAGTCAAGTGGTTATTCAGGACCGCCTAGACTTGATTCTCCATTATTGTATCTGTCTCTAGCAATCTAAAACTCAATTTTATCTAGATAACTGGGATATTTGTGGCACACATGTGACATCAAATCATTCTGCTGTGACCTAAAGCAGCCCGGGTTACTTGTTCACAGTTACGCCTCTATCTAATTCTGCTCCTGCTGTGTGACTACCCTGGAAACCATTGGGGGAAATGTTCTAACCGCTCTGACTTCGGTGGGTGCTCCCTTTTCTACCTAATGGGAGCTTGGACACATGCCCTTTCTCTCAAACTCCTCTGTAAGGCATGGCCAAAATTATCTTCAAACATTTAGGAAGACTTTCCTAATGGCTCAAGAAAAGACGAAGGAAATTACACGTGGCGTATTTGGCTACTTCTGAGGATCATAGTTCCAGCCTTTTTCTCAAGTGGTTATTAACCATCTGCTTCCAGCTTCAGCTGGCCAAATTCCTCACTGCCTAGGTCCCAGCTTCTTCTTCAGGAAAGGTGCCCTCTCCCTTCACTGTCCAGTAATGCCCTCCCTCATTTCCAAATTCTTTGTAGGACATGCAAACAGGGAAAACAACACAAAACATTTCAACTGAACTCAGCCAGTTTTTTTACCTTTCTTTTGAGAAATAGACTCCTTTTACCTACAGCCATTAAGTCTCATATTTTCTAGTTTTAAATTTTGAGAAATATTTACATCATCCTAACATTGACTATATTAATAAAAATAATTTCTCTTTTGCTGTTGTTTCTGAATATTTAAAAATATAATTTCTCAGAAATGTGGGTTCTGCTATTTTTGCATATGTCCTATAGAAAAAATAATTATTAAAAAAATTTCAAGGATCAATTTAACTTTCAAAATGTTGCTACATATGTGCTTTTTTTAACAGCAGATTATTGTAGCTGTGGTTTAAAATTCAAAAGTGCAAAATGATAAAATCAGCAATTCAAAACTATCACCTATACTGAATCCTACATTTTCAAGATGACTGTATCTTTACAAGTGTATCATTTCAAAAATGTTTTTAATGTTTATTTAATTTTTGAGAGAGATAGAAAGAGAGAGAGAGAGAGAAATTGTAAGCAGGATAGGAGCAGAGAAAGAGAGGGAGACACAGAATGCGAAGCAGTCTCCAGGCTCTGAGCTGTCAGCACACAGTCCGACGCAGGGCTCGAACTCACAAACGATGAAATCATGACCTAAGATCAAGTTGGATGCTTAACCGACTGAACCACTCAGGCACACTCACAATTGTATCCTTTAGCACTACAAATTATTGAACTGAAAGATGTAAATTTGTGAGTTTGATCTACCTTTTATATTTGCTTTCTTCCATTTACTACTACCCCCTCCCATTTTAATGTTATCCTTGATCTCACAGACCTTGATAGAGATTCTTTCTTGAGCTTTATATCACCATGAGCTGGCTGAATATGCTTAAAAGGTGGTCATAAAGTCAAAATTAACAGGAAATTACCCTTTCCTTTTTACATAAAGCTTTAAATTTTTAAGGAGAATAACATATTACTCTACTGCAATCTGACCCTTTCCCATGGTTGATGTGACATGATGAACAATTACGAAGAACATGTTCTGCTCCAGTATCAAATTCTGAAAGGGATTGCTTTTTATTAGAGAATACGTTATTCTCAAGTGACAGGCATGAGCAGTAGATGACATGGCAAAGCCCACTTACCGGTGCTTCTCGTATTCAAGCTGCAACCATCAAACATTCTCTCTGAAATAGTAGTTCAGTTCTGTAGAGTCAAAAGATACTATTTTTAGGTAAACTACAAATAGACACATTTTAAATCACTAGTGGATATTTGGTTTCAATTCTCTTTGGTGCATTTACCATGTCACATAGCATATACGTTCCATTTACATTTATTCATTTTCTGTGTTTTCTCTGCTGCTTTTACAAACCGTAGAACAGTACTGGGTTCTTAGTAGCACCCAAATATTTGGTGGTGTATAAATAGAAATTGCCTTATAAAGCTTTAACTTTATACCAGCAGTTGAAAAGAGTGTGTTCTTGGCCATCTGGAAAAAGCATGGCTAGACAGCGTCAGAGGGTAAACTTTGTTCTGAATATTTCTCTAGAATTTTGGTCGAAAAATGAATTATTCCTTGTTTACAGGTTTTTAAATTTGCCTTTAGCTTATTTCATAGGTGTCATGAATTGAGAAAATAACTGAATCACCCATAGAAACTAGAAACTAAGTTTTTTTTTATGCCCTGAGGAAAAAATTTTTTTCTCATTTTTAAGAAACTCTTGAACTTCGAGTCAGGTGTTTTTAATCTTTAGACTATAATAGGCGCGTGAGTGGCTCAGCCAGGTAAGTGTCCAACTTTGGCTCATGTCATGATCTCACGGTCTGAGAAATTTGAGCCCCAGGTTGGTCTCTGCTTTGACAGCTCGAAGCCTGGAGCCTGCCTCAGATTCTAGGTCTCTTTCTTCCTCTGCTCCTACCCCACTCACAGTCTGTCTTTCTTGCTCTCTCTGTCAAAAACAAATAAACATTTAAAAAATTAGGATATAATAGAATGTTGCACTTTGCATTCATGAACTTGACAAGTATAGTTTTGTTTAATGAAAGGAATACAAATGGCTTAATATTATTCTATTTAATTAAGTGAAGTCAAATTAATGTACAGATTAGTGTCCATTCCCAACCAGGAACTCCATCACCTTGCTCTAGCAATGTCTCTGTTTGGGAAGATTAACATTCTGTATCACAGTGCAGTTAACATAGGAATGAGACATTAGCAAACAGATGTATGGGTATACTGAAAACATTTTGCAGTCTAGTGATATTCAAAGCAAAGACCAAGAAAATGCTAGTCAAATACATCCAAAGTCTTTTTGTGAGATGTTACTGATGTTTTTCTCTGTGTTTCACCTTTGTACTCATCTCTAGGTAGATACTGTCTTTTAAACTGGGAAGTGTACAATTGACTTAGTATTGCTTAATTTAACTAAGTGAAGCAATTAAACTTGTATGGTAGTTTTCATGCCCAGCTAGGCACACCTGTCCTGCTTGGACTAGCAGATTATCTTCCAGTCTCTAAGCATGGTAGGTCATTTAACTAAGTCCTCTTTGAATGATTTCATCAACAGTTACAAAAGTAACTCTTGCTATACAGGTGTTGTGCCTTTTTGTAATATATTTTTTAAGTCTAATTATTTTGAGAGAGATTGGGAATGTGTATGTACACTCCAGCTGGGGTAGCTGCAGAGAGGGAGTGAAAGATTTCCAAGAAATCTCTGAGCTGTTAACAGAGAACCCGAGGCAGGGCTTGGTCCCACAAACCAGAGGATCATGACCTGAGCCAAATCAAGAGTCAGACATTTAACCTACTGCACCACTCAGGTGCCCCCATGTTTATATTTATGTCTAAATATTTCTTTTTCCTTGGGGGATTGTAAATAGCATTGATTTTTTAAATTTTGGTTTCTGCTTATTTGATTTTGGTATGCAGAAATGCAATTGAATTTCATATTTTGACCTTGTATCCTATACCTTTAGTAATTATTAGTAATAGATTTTTAGAATAAATTCTTTGGGATTTCATGCACAGACAATTATATAGTCTGCAAACAGATGATTTTGCCTATTCCTCTCCATCTTTAGAGTGGTTAGCATTTAAAACATCTTGAATGGAAACATTCTGCCTTTCACCATTAAGTCTGATGTTAGCTGTGGTTTTTCAGTTTTGTTATTGTTGTTGCTTGGGGTTTTTGGTTTGTTTGGCTGGTTGGTTTTGCAAAATGGCTGTTGGATTTTGTCAAATTCTTTTTTCATCGGTTGATGTGATCATGTGTTTTTCCTTCTTTAGCCTATGAAAATGGTGGCTACCACTGACTAGTTTTCAAACATTGATCCAGGCTTAAATACCTGGAACCAATCCCACTTGGTCATGGTGGGTCATATAATTATTTTTATACATTGTGTGATTAGGTTTTCTAATTTATTTTGAAGTTTTTTCCTCTTAGTAGGATATTATTCGTTATTATTATTATTTTCTTGTATGTGTTGCACTTGTCTGGTTTCAGGAATCACTTAGTACTGGATTCATAATGTGAGTTGAAAAATGCTTCCTCTTCTTGTAGTTTTGGGGAAAGTTTATATAAAATGGTCTAAATTCTTCTTTGAATATTTGGCAAAGCTCTCCAGTAACCATCTCAGCATAGAAATATTTTTCAGAAGATTTCAATTATCAATTTAAATTACTGGTGTGCCTGGGCGGATCAGTCAGTTAGGCGTCCTCCATCAGTGCAGGTTGTGATCTCACAGTTTGTGAGTTCATGCCCCGTACCAGGCTCTCTCGGCTTCCAGCTCACAGCCTGGTTCGGATCCTGTCTTCCTGCCCCTGCCCCACAACCTCTGTCTGTCTGTCTCTCTCAAATATAAACATGTAAAAAATAAATGAATTTAAGTTATTTAATCATATTAGACAATTTGGTTTATCTTTTTTTTTTTTTTTTTTTTTTTTTTTTTGCCAAGTTTGTTTGGCTGTTGTCTTCAAGAAATTATTCCATTTCTTAGTTTGGTGAATTTAAAGTGGCAAGGTTTTCATAGTATTCCTTAAGTCCTTTTAATGACTGCGGGAGCTTTTTAAATATTCTCTGTTTCTTTCCATACATTTGAGATGTGCGTTCTCAGTGTTTTTGTCTTTGTCACTCTTGCTAGTGGTTTATCATTATTGTTGATATTTTTTCTAAGAACCAGATTTTACCTTACCACATTTTGCTAAAGTTTCTGTTTTCAATTGCATTGACCTCCATTCGTATCTCTATCTTCTGTTGCTTACTTTAGATTTGCTTTGCTTCTTTTCTAGTTTCTTGAGGCGGGGACTTAGATTACTGATTTGAGATGTGCAGTCTTTCCCTAGTGGAAGCATTCAGTACTATCAATTTCACTCTGACCACTGCTTTGTGTGCATTCAGTAACTTTGGATGTTACATTTTTATTTTCATTCAGTTTAGCATATTTATTTAAAACGTTTTAATGTTTACTTTTTGAGAGAGAGAGTGTGTGAGTGGGGAAGGGCAGAGAGAGAGAGACACACACACAGAATCTGAAGCAGCCTCCAGGCTCTGAGCTGTCAGCCCTGATGTGGGGCTCAAACCCACATGCTGTGAGATCATGACCTGAGCCAAAATCAGACACTAACTGACTGAGCTGCCCAGGCGTCCCCAGTTTAATATACGTTTTAATTTCTTTGAGATTTCTCTAAGAACCACGGAATATTTATAAACTTGTTTAATTTCTAGATCTTTGAAGATTTTTCTCATCATTAAATTTCTTAATATTTGTTTTATGATCCAAAATATGACCAACTTGGATGCATTAAAATAACATATATTTTAACTTTGGTGGATGGAGTGCTCTAGGAAGTCCATTAGGTCCTTTTGGTTGATAATATTATTAATTTCTATATATTTACTGATTTTTTAATCCAATGTAAACTGTTAAGACTGAGGTCCTTACGTCTCCAACCAGACTTGCACGTTTGTCTATTTCTTCTTTCAGCTCTCTTGGCTTTTCCTTCACGTATTTTGAAGTGCTGTTTGGGGAATAAAATATTTAGGATCGCTATATATTTTTAGCCAATCAGTATTTTTATCATTATATAATGTTGCCCTCTGTCCCTGGTAATTTTTTTGCCCCAAAACCTACTTGATCTGATCTTGATATAGCCAATCCTACTTATTTCGAATAATATTTGAATTTTACGTTATGTCCATTCTTTTAACAGATATCATCATGTTTAAATTGAGGTTCTTTTGGACAGTTTATTGTTGGGTTGAGATTTATAATCCATCCAGCAATTTTTAAAAACTGGAATATTTTGATCATTTCCATTTAAATAAGCAATTGACATGTTAAAGCTTAAGTCTGCCACTTTCTTATTTGTTTCATTATATTCTTCCTGTTCATCATTTCTGTGTGTTTTTTTAAATTTCCCTCTGATTGGTTACTTGGACAGTTTTGGAATTCCATTTTTTTTCCATAATATTTTATTGTCAAATTGTTTTCCATACAACACCCAGTGCTCTTCCCCTCAAGTGCCCTCCACCATCACCACCACCT
>NC_043714.1:2663754-2665910 GCF_006229205.1 Suricata suricatta
ACTACACTATATGATAACTAACTTGGATTTCAATCAATAAATTTATAAAAATAAAAAATAGAAATTCCATAAAATCCAGCAATATATCTTCTGGTTATTTATCAAAGGAAATGAAAACAATAAATTGAAAAAATATATGCAGCCCATATTTGTCACAGCATTATTCACAACAGCCAAGATTTGGTACAACCTGAGTCCATCGATGGATAAATGGACAAAGAAGATGTGGTGCATATACACAATGGAATACTATTCATCTGTGGAGATTGTTATGTTGCCATTTGTAATAATATGGATGGACCTTGAAAGCATGATGCATCAGGCTCTGTGCTGACCTCTAGCTCAGAGCCTGGAGCCTGTCTTAGATTCTGTGTCTCCCTCTCTCTCTCATTGACCCTTCCCTGTTTATGCTGTCTTGCTCTCTCTCTCAAAAATAAACAAAAACATTAAAAACATAATAAAGGGGGTAAAAACCACATGATCATCTCAATTAGTATAGAAAAAGCATTCAACTAAACTCACCCTTTCTTGATAAAACTCCTCAAACTCAGATAGAAGGAAAATACCTCAATAAGATAAAATCCATATATTCCCATAACAGAATTTATACTCAATGTTTAAAAACTGAAGCTTCTCCTATAAGATCAGGAACAAGGAAAGGATGCCTGCTTTCATCAATTCTATTCAACTTAGTCCTAAATGTTCTAGCCAGAGAAATTAGATAAGTAAAAGAAATAAAGATATCTAAATTGGAAAGTATGAAGTAAAATTAACTCTGTCGCAGATGACCTGATCCTGTATGTAAAAACCCTAAAGTTTCCACAAACAAAAATATTGTTACAACTAATATGTCAATCCAAATTAGCAGGATACAAAGGAAAAAGATAAAAAAATAAGTTGCATCTCCATAAACTAGCAATGAACAATCTCAATAGGAAATTAGAAAAGCAATTCCACTTACAATATCATCAAAAAGAACAGAACACTTAGATATTACCTTAAGCATGAAACTGAAGAGGTTTATGAAGACAGCTGCAAAACATTGTTGAAAGAAATCATGTTTCTGATAAGAAATAAAGATCCAGAATACACAGATAACTAATACGAAAAAATCAAACAACCTGATTGATAAATGGGCAAGATAGAAAATAGATTTCGCCAAAGAAGATATATAAATGGACAATAAGCCCATTGAAATACTCAACATCACTAACCCAAGGGAATGCAAATCAAAAGTACATTGAGATATAACCTCACACCTTGTTAGGATCACTGGTATTAAAAAATGAAATAATAAAACAGAAAATAAGAGTTGTTGATAAGGATGTGGGGAAATTGGAATACTTATGCATTGTTGATATTAAGGCAAAATGCACAGGTGTTATGGAAAATGGTACTGTGATTCTTCAAATAATTAAAGATAGAATTATCATAGGGCCCAGCAGTTCCTCTTCTAAGGATATACTCCAAACAACAGAAAAAAGGAAAAAATAAACATTTTAAAAAAGGATTTTAAAGATATATTTGCAAATCCATGTACCTGAAGCACTATTCAGAATAGCTAAAACATGGAAGAAATCTAAGTTTCCATCAATAGATGAATGGACATAAAAATATAGTATATATATACAATGGAATATCAATTCTTAAAAAGGGAGGACATTTTGACATATTCAGCTTTGATGAACCTGGAGGACATTATCCTAATTGAAATAACCGAATCACAAAATTATAAATACTGTATGATTTCACTTATTTGAAGTACTTAGAGTTGCCAAAATCACAGGAGCAGAAAGTACATTAGTGGTAGCATGAGTCAGTGGGCGGGGAGAATGAGATGTTATTGTTTAACGGGTATAGATTTTCAACTTTATAAGATGACAATAAGTTTTGATATTTTGCTTGTACGGGTACATGTTGGTACCAATAATCTGTGATAAAAGTTGCATATGTATATAGTAATATTAGAACAACTACTAATTTACACACTGATTTACAATGTGCTTAAACACATAAGTAAATCAAAATAGAATCAAAATGGAATTGAGGGTGTCATGCTGAGTGAAGTAAGCCAGGCAGAGAAGGACAGAAACCATATGTTTGCACTCATAGGTCTAGCAGGAAAACAAGAGAGACCTAATGGAGAACCAGGGGGA
>NC_043714.1:2666010-2761695 GCF_006229205.1 Suricata suricatta
GCCGTGTTTGTTCTTCCGACCCATGAGCGTTTCCTTTCTTGTGCAGAAGATTTTTACTTTTTACTTTGGTGTTGTCTCACTTATTTATTTTGTTGTTGTTGTTGCCTTTGATTTTAGTGTCAGACTAAAAAAAATCATCATGAAGACCTTTGTCAAAGAACTTACTGCTTATGTTTTCTAGAATTTTTATGGTTTCTGATCTTATGCTCCAGTATTTAATCCATTTGAATTATTTTTTGTGTGTAGTATAAAATAATAGTTCATTTCATTCATTTGCATGTGGTTGTCCGATATTCCCAACCTCGTTTATTGAAGACTGTCCCTTTTCTATTGAATATTCTTTGCTCCTTTGTCATAAATTAATTGACTGTATATGTGTGAATGTATTTTTGGGTTCCTTATTCTATTGCATTGATCTCTGTATCTGTCTTTATGCCAATACCATACATTTTAAACTACTGTATTTTTGTAATATAGTTTGAAATGAAGGAGTGTGATGCCTTTACGTTTTGTATTTCTTTGTGATTTGGTCTTAAGATTTTTGTTTCTGTTTGTCCATTTCACCTGAACTGTTTAATTTTTTGACATATAATTGTGCATAGTACTGTCACAATCTTTTTTAGTTCTATTGAGTTAACAATAATGTCACCACTTCCATTTTCTTTTTTATTATTTTGAGTTCTTTCTTTCTCTTTTTTTCTTTCTTTTGGTCAGTATAGCTAAAATTTTGTCAGTTCTTTTGACTTTTTCAAAAAACTTTTGGCTTCATTGATTTTCTCTACCTTTTAAATATTTATTTTGATGATCTCTGATATACCCTTTATTATTTTCTTTCTTTTTCTAGCTTTGGTCTTAGTTTGTTATCCTCCCTCCTGATTCTTAAGTTGTAAAGATAGGCTGTTGATTTGAGATTTTTCTTGTTTTTAATGTAAGAGTTTGCCTCTATTTTCCTCTTTCGCACCACTTTTCCTGTGTTCCATAAATTTTGGTGGGTTGTATTTTTGTTTTCATTTATCTCTATGTATTTTCTATTTGCTCTTATGATTTCCTTGAACTATTAGTTGTTTAAGATATGCTATTTACTTGCCACAAATGTGAATTTCTTATTTTTCCTTTTAACTGATTTCTAACTTCAACCCACTGTGGTAAGAGAAGATACTTTATATGATATGTACCATTTCAAATCCATCGAGACATAATGTGTGGCCTGCCATATGGCTTATCCTGGAAAATGCACTTTGTGCACTTTAAGAGAATGCATCTACCATTGTTGTTTGATAGAGAATCCTACATACATTTGTTATGTCTACTTAGTTGCTGTGTTGTTCAAGTCTTCTCTTTTCTGTACATTTTTGATCTGGCTTCCTAACCATTATTGAGAACAGAATTCTGAAGTCTCCAGCTATAATGGTATACCTGTGTATTTCTCCCTTCGGCCTAATTTTGTTTAACATATTTTGATAGTCTGTTACTAGATGTACACATTTTAAATTATTCCATCCCCTTGATGTACTGCACCTTTTATTAATATATAATGTATGCCTTCATCTCATAAGCATTTTGGGTTTAAAGTTTATTTTGCCTAATGATACTATGGCCACCATTGCATTCTTTTGGATACTATTTGTATAGAATAACTTTTTCCATTCTTTCACTTTTAATTTTTTTGTGTCTTTTGCTCCAAGATGAATTTGTAGTAGATAACATATAGTTGAATTATAAGTTTTTATCCATTCAGCCAATCACTGTCTTTTGATATAAGAGTTATATCCACTTACATTTAAAGAAATAACTGATAGGGAACTTATTTCTGTCATTTTAAAATTTGTGTTCTGTATGTTTTATAGGCTTTTTTCCTTTATTTCCTACATTAGTTATTTTCTGTTTAGTTGATATTTTATAGTGAAATGTTTAAATTCTTATCTATTTCTAGGGCACCTAGCTGGGTGAGTTGATAAAGGATGTGACTCTTGATTTTGGGGTCATAAGTTCAAACCCCATGTTGGGTGTGGAGCCTACCTTTAAAAAAATTTATTCCTTTTGTGTGTACTGTATAGTTAACTTATTTGTGGTTACCATGAAGATCCCATTTACCATTCTCAAATTATAAAACTCTAATTTAAATTTATATTAACCTGATTTCAACAACATACAAAACTCTGCTCCTTTACACCTCTGTCTGTATTGTTTTGGAATGTTGATGTCACAAAATTTCATCCTTATAGACTATATGCCCCCAAACATAAACTAACAATTCTTTTAAATGCATTAGTGTCTCACATTAGATAGAAAACAAAATGTGGAGTTATAAATCAAAGTTAGAATTAATGTTAGCTTCTAGATAATCATTTAAAAATATATTAGTATCTTAAATCATGTAGAAAGCAAGAGGTAGCATCATAAACTAGTTACAATAATATTAGGTTTTTTTATTTACTGAAGATTGCTTTTATAATTCCAAATTACTACCTACCATTCTTTAATCTTACCCAGCAGGACTCCCTGATCATTTTTTGCAGAGCAGCTCCAGTGACTTATGAAAATGTTTTAATCTCCGCCTCATGATTGAAGGGTAGTTTTGCCAGATAAAGGAATCTTGGTTGACAGATTTGGGGGGGGTTCTGTTTTTCCAGTTAGCACATTGCTACTGCTTTCTGGCCTCCAAAGTTTCTGATGAGAAATCTTCTGACAGTCTGGGTGAGGATCCATCGTGTATAATGTGCCAATTTTCTCTGCTGCTTTCAAGATTTCTTCTTTGTCCTCGGGTTTCATTAATGTGACTAAAATGTGTCGTGGTGTGGGTCTCTTTGAGTTCTTTTTGTTTGGAGTTTGTTGAGCTTTTTGGATGTGTGTTGATGTTCATGAAACTTAAGACACTTCAGCAATTACTTCTTCAGATGCTCTCTTCGCCCCTTTCTCTTTGTCTTCTCCATTTGGAACTTGTACTGTGTACATGCTCATTTGCTAGATGATGTCCCATAGGCCCCTTGGGCTCTTCATTTCTTCAACCTTTCTTTTTCTTTCTGTTCCACAGATTAAATAATTTCTGTTGCCCAATCTACAATATTTTTCTTTTGCCTGGTCAAACCTGCCTTTGAATTCCTCATGTTAACTTTTGAATTATGTACTTTTCACTCTCAGACATTTTTGTTTCTTTTTAGGCTTTCTCTTTATCAACATTTTCTTTTTATTCATACATCAATTTCCTGAGTTTTTTATATTTTTCTTTAGTTCCTTGAACATCTTTAGGTCTGTTGTTTAGAAGTTTTTATCTAGTAGATCAGTAGGTCTTTATTTCAGGAACAGTTTCAGGTGATTGTTTCCTCTTTGAAGAAACCATACTCTCCAGTTTCTTTGTGTGCTTTGTGATTGTGTGTGGGCAGTGTGTGTCAACATGTTGGAAAACCGGACATTTGATTCTAATAATATAACCCAGGAAATCATACTCTCTGTCCCTGAGTTTGCTATTTGATAAAAAATTCATTTTTGCTTAGTTTTTATTAAACCTTTATAGGTTGTCTCTGCACAAGTATTTGTACCATGTGTGAACATAAGATATTTTAGGATTTTTCTGAATCTATGTCTTTTTCCCAAACACACACAGCTGCTTCTAACTCTTACTGTATAGATAGTTGCATGTACATGTCCTGGTCTGTAAAGTCTGACTCCCAAAGGAGAAAAAGAGAAAATGACGGTGATGGTGGAGAACATTTAATTCCCCCCAGAAGGCCCTTCTGCTGGACGGAAGGGACTTGCCACATGAAGGGAGGTGCAACAACAGTGGCTAACCTTCTCTTTTTCTGCACATCCATTATCAGAAGCAGCAATCGGTGATCAGAACACACATCGCCAGTACTTGGAGGAAAGGGTCATGTTTTGCTCCGTCTGGCCCCTGAAAGTCGTGTGCAGTCTGCTCTAGGAACACATGAACAGTGTCTGCCACCAGGCAGGGGATGGATGTGCATAGCTGCTCACATATAAGAGCTAACATTAACTACAACTTACCGTTTAGGTCTTCCCCTGGAAGTTCCAAGCCCTCAGGTTGAGTCCAGACTTCCAAAATTGCAACAGACAGGTTCTGCCAGCATAATTGTTGTCCAGGTGAGGGAGTAGATTCCCAGTGCTTCTTATTCTGTCATCTTCCCCAAATCCTTTGCCTTCCCTTGCTTTTATGAAAAGTATGTATGGCTAATCAACATGGCATTTACTTTTCCTCTGTCTTACCCTCATAAAAATCATATTAAAACGCACACCATTTTCAGATTCTTACATTTTCTTTATGTAACATTTTATTTCAAAGACTTAAGTATGCTCCCTTTGTGAAACTCTGTTAACATAAGAAATAGCAGATGTCTCTTATACATTTATTTTGCACTTTGAGGAACTAGCAAACTGTTTTCTAAGTTGTTGCATTAATTCCAGGGGATAAGAACTGCATCTCTGTGGCTATAATGGGGAACTAGCAAACTGTTTTCTAAGTTGTTGCATTAATTCCAGGGGATAAGAACTGCATCTCTGTGACTATGGCTTTTGATTTTTGCAGTAATTGTATACAGATTTATTTTGTCATGAGAGCAACAGAAAAAAAGACAATTCTGTTAGTCTTCATAGACTAATGGCCATAAGAATTCTACAAAAGATGTTCTCTGAATACAGTAAGAAAATGTATATATAATCATTGCTTAATCAGTTCATTGTAAATGAGTTAGACAAATATGAGATGCTTGAAGGTATCTGTTAAATGTATAATTGCATGCATAATTTTTCCATTTCTGTGGTTGTATTCCTTAGTATTTGCTACATAACAAACTGTCCAAAATCTCTGTAACGTGGAAGACTAAGTACTTTCACTGTGTATGTGGTTATGGGTGGGCTGAGGGTGTGCTGTCTGGACTCTTGAACGTTCCCATGGCTGACGGAGTCCTGTCAGCACTTGGCAGACTTCTCAAACGTCCAGGGCCTCAGATGGGACCATTGCCCTCCGCTGTGTGTGAGTTCTCATGATTCGGCGGGCTCTGCCGGGCTTCATCTTTCTGCTGGAAAAGTAGAGAGAATGTAAAAATATGCAAAGCTCTTTAAGTCCTGGTTGTAGTACAAGTGTATGTTTTCTTCTGTTGTAAACTACTGATCAAGACCAGCTTGGATTTGTGTGATGTGAAACTAGACATTCTTACTGGGAGATGCTGTGAGCCAACTGCAAAGGTCTGAGGTCAAGGGAGAGTTAAGAACTGTCACTCTTTTTACATCTCTGTCATGGTTTTGAAAGATATGATTTTCCCTTTCTCTATTACCCAACGTGGACTCTGACAAACCAGCTCATTGCCTTGGCACCCTCATCTTACAAACTGTATTCTGAAATGCAAGCCAATAAAACATCACTGAGTCACTTATTAATGTTCTGTAAAGATGATGAAAATAATTAAAAATCATTAAAAATCATTTTGGCATTCTTCAGCAAAACTCTAAAGGACCATTACTAGCATTCCTACCCCTATAGTGCAGAATGCCTGCTATGTAGCCTGCAACTTGAATGTAAACCCCGACCCTTGAGTTTCTCCCCGCGGTGGTATGCACGATTTTACTGCTGCTGGCAAGTGTAATTTGAGGCTGTCATTCTGTTACAATGTACTCTATTTTGTAACAAGAGACACAAAAGGTCTTTTGTTAACTATAACAGGGTGCTGCAGTAAATTTGGGCAAGAAGAAAGCTTACTGCACTTGTGCAGACATCAATTGTATCTTGTTGTTTCTTTTTGTAATATCCAAGCTGAGAGCATTTTTCTAATAGTGACAAACCTTCCATTTTAAAAGCTCTGACTTGTGAAATTCGTATTGTTCATAAAATGGAAAAAAGTTGTTTTGAAAACACATCAAAATTTACTATCCAGTTGAATAATGATGGTTTGTCTTACAAGTTTATGAACAAATCCTATTTTGAAACCCAAGTACTGTTTGGACAATGTCTTGCCTCATTAAATAATGATTGTTTAAAGTGTCTATATAGCTGAGTAGTGTTCCAAAATACTTTAGATTTCATTTATTTAATTTTATTTCTTTAACTTTTCCTTCCTTATGTCTGAATTTGTTTTCTTCAATGGTACTTGTGTTACAGTGTTTTCAGTGAATAGAAATTTGTGTTAGGAAATACAGCAAGCATTTGGCAAACAGACAGCAGGAATATATCCACGTTACATAACGTGCCCATAACTGACACCTGGAACATGTATTTTAAAGTTATACATATTTTCTTAAATTTCTCATTTAAAATGTTTCTATTAAATCCCTAAATCCAAAAATGGAGTTGGATTTCTGCTTCTAAAGAAACTTGGGGAGAGTAAGTAAGTTTTGCCTATTTCATCCACTTAAGTACAGCGTAAAATCCTAGACATCATATGTGAACCATTCATATTAAGACCTGGAAAGGCAGAAATACATCAGCTGGGGAACATGGTCTTGAGGTCCCTGGAACTTCTTTTTTTTTGCCTTGTATTTCCCAGTCAGCAGAAACTCTGCATCCTTCCTTTCTTAAGTAATAAATTTACTGAATTTCCTTTTTTTAGGTGTTTTGTAGTGTTAGCAAATTCCATCTTTGGTTATTTGATTGTTGTTTTGGTTTTTAGTTTTTATCTGGCTTCTCTGGTTCACTCATGGTATTAACTGGGAGTCTCTGGGGAGGTACCTGTTGTTTAAAAGTAAACATTAACGGGAGGTGGTGGACCTGCAGCTGGTCAGTAGCTGAACAAAAGACATAAACTGAGACGTCTAGCTATCAGGGATCCTGTCCCTATTTCATGAATCATACTTGGTGCTGCGCACACCTGGGGATGCAGGGACTGTGGCGGCGGCTAATCCTGGCTCCAGGCAAACCCAAAGAATCCAGGCGCCACAACAGCACACAGCTCTCGGAGCAGTGCTCCTGCGCTCACACTTTAACCTGCTCCTGTGGAACAAGGACACGTTTTAGTGATTTGTTTGTTTGTTTTTTATTGGAGAATTTTCATGTATATTTCCTATTCCTGAAACAAACCCCATGGAATACAGATATAGAAGAAAAAAAAAAAAAGAGATGGAGGGGTGGCTGGGTGGCTCAGGTAGTTAAGCATCAACTTCGGCTCAGGGCATGACCTCACAGTTGGTGGGTTCCAGCCCCGCGTCAGGCTCTGTGCTGGCAGCTCAGAGCCTGGAGCCTGCTTCTGATTCTGTGTCTCCCTCTCTCTGCCCCTCCCCTGCTTGCACTCTGTCTCTCTCTCAAAAATAAATAAACTTAAAAGAAGAGAGAGAGAGAGAGAGATGGAGAAAATGAGGTTAGGTTAAATAATTAGTTCATAGAAAACAAAGTTAACAACAGAGGCTTAAAAATTATACATCTTGAGATGCAGAGTTGAGAATTATACTGTGAATGATTTCATTCTCAATACACAATTCTGCATCATCAAACTTCCGAATTAAAAGCAACTTTAGCCACATGCAGCATCTTCTGAGGCTACAGTCATGTATCAACTGTGCTATGTGATACAGAGATAAGGGTCTGTTTACAAATCCAGATACATCACTGCTGGAATCCACATGCTTGTGTTTTAGGACAGATTTCTCTGTTTTGGTGTCTCCTCTCAGCCAGTGGTTGGTCTGCGTACCTTGTAGACAGATGGCCCTCCCCTGACGAGGCCACTTACTTCTTCAAAGCCAGGAAGAGAATCTTTACCAGTTTGAATCTATGACCCTTTGTAAGTTCTCCCCTTCCTAAGCCAAGTCCCGCTCCTCAAGAAAATCTCTGTCAAATTGGTTAATTCAAAGTTGACTGATTTGGGAGATGAGGACAGCCGACTCCCCTCACCTGTGTCATCCGGCGGACCCTCCTCACGGAGGTGACCTCCATCAAAGCCACAAGCTTGGCCCGCAGTCACGGGATCCTGGGCGAGGGAACATGCAGGGGTGCCCTGGGGCGTGGGGTTCTGGAGGCCAGTCAGACTTATTCCTCCCTTAGCCCAGGAGCTTGTACCGTAGTTAGGGTTGTCAACACGGCCACGGTTCAGATGTCTCTGTGGAGCTTACTCAAAAGACATGTATTCATAGGCATAGGTCTCTGTATAAATCTGAATCAGATGCAGAATTTGGATGCCCCTACTGAATCAGATATGTATCTCTGATGAACTATGCAGTTTCTACGCAGCCAGCTGTGTGCCTCTGGAACTTCTTTTGAAAATGACTGCTCTATTAAATGTGACATTCTACCTGCCTGCCGTTGTTTTAAAGTATTAGAGTGTGTTTAAAACTACCATTGAGTTCATGAGAGGACAAATAGCATAAATGGGAGCATTAAAAATGAAGTGGCTACAGCTGAAACATCATGCTAGCCCCGGAATCGCAGTCCACCGCCCGGCCTTGATGTGTAGAGGCTGACCCGCTCTCCTTCAGTATAAAACTGAGTTAACAGCTCTGTCTCATTAAAAAAAACAGTAATCACTTCACGGCATCAAATCAACACACTATTCCTCACAGGGAGTGCTTTTAAATATTATCCCCAGTAATTTAGGCTTGGAGTCTAATTCTAAAGGCTGTGGAATTGACAGCTTATATCCAAATGCCAACTACTGGCAGATAGGATTTTGGGCAGATTCCCAAATACGCTTTTCTACTTTTATTTTTATAAGCCAGTTTCCCTAAAATGTGTTCTGCAGAACTCAGTCTATATTATAGCATTAGCAATTTGGGAAATACTCATCATGCTACTTCCTCTCTTGATGATTCACAAGGTTTTGAGTGACTCCTAGAAATTCACAAAGAAGTGTGGTAAAAATTGAATATGATACAAATGTATATGGGATTCACGTCTTCCTTATGGATAAAGTGGATCAATTTCAGTGTACAGATGTTATTATTTCTATTTTGAATGCTCATAGGACTTTTATTTCTGCTTTCTGCGCCTAGACTGCTCTCCAGAATGTTGAGGTTGCCAGAGAAGTGACGTCTGAAAAGGGAAAATACTGCTCTACTTAAATTCAGGTAAGGCCACTACGTTTCAATATGTCATTGTGAGTAATTTAATGAAAAAATAATCATGTTTCTACGTTTCTAATATGAGTTGTTTCTTCAGTATTAAGCTTTATGAAGCCTCTTTGCTCTATGTAAATTTTTTAAATTGATTTTCTGATTTGGGAGGGCAGCCACACTCTGCACACATGTGGGTGTTCAGTAGTTAGATTGTGTTTGAACAGATCTTTCTGTCTTTCCGCCATATTTATTTAAGCAACTGTATTGAATTTATGTTGTGTCTTTAAAGAGCATCATTAAGAGGAAGAAGCAATATAAATTCGTTTTTCTAAAGCTTGCTTCCTTAGGTGGGGGGCCCTTGCGTCCTGCTCCAGGCGAGAGTTGGTGCCGCACACTGCTGTGAGCTATGCGGTCCTGGACAAAGGGGAAACGGGGACTGTACAAGGGGCCTTGGCAAAGTGCTCTAAAATGCGTCACAACTCCAGAGCCCTGGGGACGATCACAGTCTCTCCTGTTTATTCAGAATGAAGGAAGGGAAAGTGTAATGAAAAATAGTGAAGTAAACCAAACATGCTTTCAGAAAGGGAGCTAGGGTCCCCAGCAAAGCAGGTGGAGGAGGAACATGTCTCTGACCTCAGTGCCAGGACAAGTGTTACTTTTGGAAGGGCTCATACTGACAAGGAAAAACAGAACATGGCCACTGAATTTTAGGATTAAAGACACTGGATCTGTTTTCCTCATGAATTTTCAGTGTCACTGAGTTATTTCCTGTCACGTGAGGACTTGCATTGTAGTTTCCGGGAGAATCATGAGCTTGTCGTCAGCTGTTATGTTTAAGGGAATGTGAACCTGAAAACTCTGTGCACACTGTTGTATTAAGTTGTATTTAAATGTAATAGTAAAATGGCAGACATTCTTGCATATAGGTCTGTGTGTTATGAAAACCACAGAGTTCTAGGACTTGATGTGTTCCCGCAGATGGCCTGTGAGTGGATTTCTCAGACTGGTTCTTGAGAAGCGCGGCAAGGTTCAGAACCACTGAAGATTGCCAGCAGTTAGCTCTAGAGTTGTTCTGGTGACTGAACATTCTAGATATTTAATCATAATATTTTGAGTGGGAGCCACACAGTGCTCTATCAGTCACAGCAGCACCCAGGTGGGGTGGGGCGCTAGTACTTCCTATCTCACCGAATTTGATCCCTCACCACCTGGGTGCAGGCAGTTCTTGTCCTCATCCTAAAACACAGAACATTCTCATCATTTGCATGAACTCAGAAAATTCTAATGCACACTTTCCAAGGAAGCCCAAAGAACACATTCCAGCACATCAGAAAATTATATCCAAGGTTTGAAATGATTTTCCATTGCTGGACTATGGGCATCGTTAGATCTTTTCTTCAAATAAAATATCTTAGAAAAGTCCACAAGATAAAGCAGAGGGGTGATAAAAAATGTTATTGAAACCGGAGTGAGTGTTAGAGAACCACCTGGCCTGTCCACCACCACCTTACGTTACCTCTGCATCTGTTCCTCACTCCCCAAACCCTACAGCCCTGATGGTTGGTAATACTTCATGGAAGCCTGTGATGCTTTGGCATTCTGGGCCTTCGTTTTGAAGCCCACGTGGAAGTATTAACTTAAACAGAGACAGAGAGTGAACCCTAGAAGTGGGAACTGCCAAAATTATGCTCCCCTAGCCAGGAAGGGGAAGGTGATTGCTCTGCAAGAAAGATCATCGGTTCCCTATTTAGGTTTCCTGGTGTCAGGTGTGGCGCTGGGTGTTTTCCCTTCACCACTGTGGAAAGCTCCCTGGACAGGATTTCAAAGCATCACACCTTGCACATCCTGTCCGGAGCCCAAGAAAGGTTATGAATCCTAAATGAAAGCGGGGAAAAGGCAGTCGTAAGAAAAGTAATGAAAATTCATTTGAAGATGGCTGTTCCCATCCTCACAGCACCTCATAAAAAATAGTTAATATTTTATTTTTAAAAATATCTCTAAATACATTTCAAATATTTTTCTATTTTCTTAGGTATTTATGCTTTCATGGTTTTTATTTCAAAAAATTTTTATGTTTATTTGCTATTGAGACAGAGAAACAGAGGGTGATTAGGGGAGGGGCAGAGAGAGAGGGAGACACAGAATCCGAAGCAGGCTCCAGGCTCTGAGCTGTCAGCACAGAGCCCGACGCAGGGCTCGAACCCACGAACCATGAGATCATGATCTGAGTTGAAGTCGGACACTTAACCGACTGAGCCACCCAGGCACCCCATCATGGTTTTTACTGAAGTTAACATAATTTGTTGACAAGCAACATGCCTCCATTGATATCGTTTTGAGACAGGATGAAAAAATAGGAGAAATACTAAATGTGGCCTCATAACACATTGCCTACCCACATTGCCCCACTTTCTGATACTTTGCGAAGAGAGAGCCTAAGGCTGGCAGACAGGCCCCCGCCCCGCAGCAGGTGGGATGTGTGTGCCGTCCCTCGGGCGCTCAGGTGGCCCAAGAACACAGGGAAGGGGACAACAAATGGGTCACTGACGGAGGTCATAGTCCTGCAGGGCCTGCGTCTCCATCAACTTACAAATATCTTAGTAAACCACAAGGAAAAAGGCTATCATATCGGTAGCCTAATCTCCAGAACCCTATAGACTCCATTTCCTAGAGCCCCAGCATCACCCCGCTCCATAGTGGTGTGGGAAACAGAGGCAGAAGAAAATGGCACAGAGAACTACATTTCCTTGTAGCCTGCAGCCCATTGACAGACCAGTGAGGCAGGCAGAGTGAGTTTCTCCAAGAGCTCCTACTGTCTTCAAGCCAATGCTTTGCTGGAGGGAAAACAACCTTAGCATGACAATAGTTAGGCCTCCACTATCTGGGGAGTCTTCTTCAGCAAATGAAAGTCTCACTGGAAACTTCCCCTGGACTTGACCTTCCCCAGCTCCATCTCATATCCTGGTCTGGGGCAGCTCTTCCTGCCTATGGGTCCTGTCCCTGTGCTTTAATAAAATCACCTTTTTGCACCAAAGACAACCCAAGAATCCTTTCTTGGCCCCCAGCTCTGGACTCTATGAACCCCACTATCACCCCAAAACCTCATCACTTTGCACACACGGAATATTTCAAAATAACAATCTTAGCATGTACTGTTCCTGGATTTCTTCTAGTATCTGACCTGTAGAATTTTACTTGTGCCTCCCAAGTATTCATGCTCATATTTGTCCACATTTGAAACTAAACAGGCTTTATGTTTGAATGGAAAACAACCCCATGAGCAAAAGCAAAACGGTCGTCCACCGGGTGGGCAGCTGTCCTGGCCCAGCCGCTTGCCCTGCTTTGAGCTGCCTGCCCTCTCTACTTGGCTAGAGGAAGTTTCCTGGGCTGTTTTTTTTTAATTGCCAGAACAAGATTGCTATAATCTAAACACTTAATAGTTGAATGTATAGATTTTATGCTATTACTGCTTTTTTGTGCTGTCACAGATGTTTGAGAATCTGATCTTTTTTTTTGACCTTATAATTTCTATTGGTCTTCCTCTTCCCATTCTCTTTGTGTTCTGTGTGGGACCTGGTGCAACATCTCTGGGCCCACTTGCCACCCAAACTGTGATTCGAATCTCCAGTCTTTTAAGGCGTGTTTGTGAGTTTAGTCATTGGCTTCAGTGGCAAAACATCTCTATTTTTGGTTTTGCTGGCTCTATTGTCTGTCCTGGGTAAAGTGACACAATTATCAGATGCAAAAGAAGCGTAGCCTTGAGCACAAAACTGACTTCATATTCTAGGCAACTTTCTTAATGTTTTCTGACTGAGCTGCACTCCCTGGCTTCCTTTTTTACCGGGATTTGACTGAAAAAGGTGCCTGTGGGAGGCATGGCTCCTGGCCACCTTGCAAAGAGCCAGGTTATTCCCTGCTGACTTGTGTTTTGGTTTTTGCTTATTTTCTGTTTTCATGAGAGTTCAAAAGAAGAAACCACAGTTTCTTTTTGTAACCCCAAGATCTACCATCATGCCAGGAGGTATAAGGTCTCAGTAAATATTTCAGAAAAAAAACCCAAATTGATGAAAATATGTTTGGAGCAGAGTTCTGTGCATTTCAAAGACATTCTCCCACAGTTGAGAAAAGTCTGTCTACATTACAAATGTACTCTCCTTTCCATTTCCCACCCAGTATCACTAGTTCTAGTAGTTCTTGGTATTGCTTTCTTTCATGGACTGATTAACGTAGTTTGCTTTAGTCTTGGTCATTCCATCTTCCCCTATTTTGGAAAATTCAACAAAGAGAATGTTGGATAATTTTGGCCAGATGGAGACTATTGGTAGCCTCTTGGGGCTCAAAGTATGTATTCACGTATCTGTGTCTGTCTGTGAAGAAGATTCACAAGAAAATCTTTAGGTTGCCATCAGTTACCTTTGGTGATATTGTAAACAGCAACAAAAAATTTTATGGAAATGTCATAAATATAATAACCTTAACACTCAGCTCTGTATCACAGCTACAGAGTAATATTGGAAAAATACTGGAGTATGGTCACCAGAATGACGGAGGGATTCAGTGCCCTCTAAGGAGAATGGACCTAGTTCATATACTCTCCACATTCTCTCAGTCCTGCCCAGGTTTTCAATTTTAGCTGCTTTCCTTGCTTTTGGGCTAGAATATTCCTGGTGATGGCTCATACCATTCCCCTGGGTAAAACGCCTCTCCTATAGTCAGAGCGTATTTCCTACCATCAGTGCCAGCCTTTCCTACTGCTGTGCACAAGGGCCCTTCTCTAACATAGTCTCTGTTCTTCCCATGGAAGAGGAGTCACAGCATCTAGGGGGCATGGTCCATCCTAACTGGATCCATGGAGTCTTTGGTTTCCAGAGTCAGCTCAGGGGTGCTGGGTAAGCCAAGCAAACACTGACCGGTGAACCAGGATCAGGGATGACTTTGTGGGAGGAAGAAGTGTGCACTCAGAGAGGGTCCCTGAGCATAGAGGATTTATGTTCAAGCACACTTGATTTAATTTACATTCAGGTTCACTGTGCACTAAAGTTCAATATGTTTTTTCAAAGAACTAGTGTCTTGTATCTATTATTAGAGTATCATGCAGAGTCTTACCACCGGATAATGTCCCCTGTTATTCACCTCTTTAGCCCTCCTCCTTTCCTCCAAACTCTCGAAAACTGCTGTGTGTGTGTGTGTTTTTTTAAATCATCTCTAGAGTTTTGGCTACTCCCAAATGCCATGTAATAGGAATCATATAGTGTGTAGCCTTTTCAGCCTGGATTCTTTCACTTAACAAAATGCATTTAAGAGTCATCAAGGTTTTTTGTTTTGTCTTTTGTCTTCTGGCTTCCTCAGTACTTTCTTTTTATGCAAATAATGCACCACTATATAGACATACCACCGTTTATTTATTCACCTACTACTGAAGGAAATTATGAAGAAAGCTTCAGTAAACTTTCATGTGAAGGTTTAAAGCATTTTCTAATCATTTGTCTGAATATCTAGTAATGCAACTGCTATATCATATGGTAAGAAAGGATATAGAGAGTCTTATAAAGACTATAAACTCTTCCAAAGTAGCGGCACCATTGTCCATCCCGACCAGCAGTGAAGGAGATCTCCTGTGGTTCTGCATCCTTGCCAGCAAATGATACTGTCCGTTCTAAAATGTTATGTGGTATTTAAATATTTAACCTCTACAGTATCTTTTATAAAGTTAGGAATAAGACATTAACACACCTAAAAATATACTCTCATAGTGAGTAGAGACATTTTTTTCCAAAGCAATGTAGCTTATTAACACCGTATCAAGCAAATATACATCAAGGGGAATATTCTGTGGGGGACACAGACATTAAAGATTTAATAACAAAATTAAAGTAGTTTATAAATTCAAAATGGATGAAAGACCTAAATGTGAGTCTTGAAACTATAAAAATTGTCAAAAAGAACACAGGCAGTGACCTCTTTGGCATCAGCAAATTCTTTTTAGATATGTCTCAGGAGCAAAGGAAAGAAAAGCAAGAATGAGCTCCTGGGGCTTCTTCACAATAAAAAGGCTTCTGGACAAGGAAGGAAACAATCAACAAAATTAAAAGGGGAACCCTATGGCGTAGGAGAAAGAATTTATAAATGATACATCTGATAAAGGGTTAGTACCCAAAATACATAAAGAACCCATAAAACTTAACACCAGCAAACAAATAATCCAATTGAATAAAATGGGCAGAATAGACATTTTTCCAAAGACATACAGATGGCCAGCAGACACACATGAAGTGATGCTCAACATCACTGATCCTCAGGGAAATCCAAGTCAAAACTACAGTGACTACAGTGACACCTCATACCTTTCCGAATGGCTAAAATCAACATGAGAAGAAACAACAGGTGCTGGTGAGGATGCAAAGAAAGGGGAACCCTCTTGCCCTGTTGGTGGTAATGCAAACTGATGCAGGCATTCTGAAAAACAGGGTGGAGGTTCCTCAAAAAACTAAAAATAGAACTATCTTATGGTCCAGTAATTACACTACTAGATATTTACCCCAAAAAATACAAACCTACTAATTCAAAGGGATACATGCACCCTAATATTTATAGCAGCATTATCTACAATAGTCAAAGTATGGAAACAGGCCAAGTGTCCATCAACTGATGAAGGGGTAAGGTAGAAGTGGTATATATACAATGAATATTATTCAGCCATAATAAAAGAATGAAATCTTGCCTTTTGCAACAATATAGATGGAGCTAGAGAGTATTATGGTAAGGGAAATAAGATAGAGAGAAAGAAAATACCAGATTATTTCACTCATATGTGGCACATAAGAAACAAAACAAAAGAACGAAAGGAGAAAAATAAGAGATGGAAGCAAACCAAGAAACAGACACTTAACAATAGAGAGCAAATGATGGTTACCAGTGGGGCGGTTGGTGGGGGGATGGGTAAAATAGGTGATGGAGATGAAGGAGTGCACTTGCAGAGTGCCGATGAGCACGGGGTGTTGTGTGCAAGTGTTGACTATATTGCACACTCGAAACTAATATTACACTGTAGGTCACTTAACTGCAATTTAAATAAAAACTTATAAAAACAATTTAGAAGTAATAAATCTATATATCTCAACAGTAAAAATAGTGGTTATAATTAGTTGGAAGTTATATGAAGGAAAGACTAAGCAGACATGGGAGAAATCAGATGAGGTTCCTTATTCTTCTCCTCCCCTTTCTTGCCTCTCCCCCACCTTGTTTTCCTTCTCCTCCTAAATGAACAGATACAATATGAGGCCCCTTCCACCACTCCTGATATGTGTACCTTGTCAATACTTGGTCAACAACTTCTTGCCCCTCTCAGCAAAATGTAGTCATGTAGTTTCTTGGACATTTCTTACTCTTGAAATACCAACTGTTCATAACATCTACACCTATCTATTCTTCCCGTCTTTTCACTTATTTTCTGATGATAATTTTCGTTATTTTTGTCTTGCTCTATCTTTGCTGTGTCCTTAAATCTCATCTTTCTTCGATGCTGTTACCTGTATGGACTAACTCTTTTTTTTTAAACTTTATTTATTTATTTTGTGTGTGTGAGAGACAGAAAATGAGTAAGTGAGGGAGGGTCAGAGAGAGAAAGAGAGAGAGCAAGAGAGAGAGAGAGAGAGAGAGAGAGAGAGAGAGAGAGAGAGAGAGAGGGAATCCCAAGCAGGCTCCATGCCATCAGTGCAGAGCCCGACTTGGGCCTCGAACTCACAAACCATGAGATCATGATCTGAGCTGAAATCAAGAGTCAGATACTTAACTGAGTGAGCCAACCAGGCACCCCTGTATGGACCAATTATTTCCAGGAATGTTTTTTACTCTAGTAAAAGCCTCCTTATCATATAAGAACCAAACAAATATCTCACCACCTTCCACAGATTTTTCAGGTGTCCCAATCCAAATTAATTATTCTTTGCCTCTACACATAAATGACCACATTTTATATTATTTTCATCTCTTTTCCCTACCAAATTGTGAACTCCTGAAGGGAAAGGATTGGATTCACTCTATTACTAATAATACTGTTTAGTCCAGCTCATTTTATTCAGACTGTTAGAACCAGTAGTCTCCAGTCTCTGTTGATGGAAACTGCCCTGGGCACGATATTCAGTTATCTAAATTGGGCCCAGATTCCATGTCTCTACACATCTTCTAGTCTCCCATCTCACTTCTGTACCTGGCACCCCTCAGAGACTATGTCTGGCTGTTTTGACATGAACTTTGTGTCTGATTTTCCTAACAGACTTTCACATAAATTTGACCCCTGTTTCTTTTAATTATCTTGATGTAATCCTAGCATTCTTGTTTTTGCACATACTAACTAAAGCTCCAGGAATAACCATTAGTGCTATTTGCACATTATACATTCTCATTATTTTTAAAGTTGAATTGAGTTTAACTGGTATTTACAACATTAAGTGATTAAACAAGTTAACATTTTGAGTATTTAGGGAGAAAAATAATACTAGTACAATAAATATTGTTTAACAGGTTTTTAATTTCTTTTTTAAAGTACTGTGATTGCTAGTATAAGTATTAAAATCTTAAAAGGTGAGAAAATACAAAATTCAATCTGTAAGATTTCTTACTGATGGAGCATACTTAGTGATGGATATACAAAAAATGATAGGCTTTAGAATTATATTACCTTTTGGTCTTTTATAAGTCCAATTTGGATGTTTCCACATATTAATTTTTAAATAACAATGAAGGAAAATCGACAGTTTGAGAAGAGGCCAGTTGGCCAAATGAAGAAACACAGTTCCATTGAAATGAATGTCATGACACAATACAAGAATTATTGTGCTATTTAAAAACCAAGCCAGATTTTCAAAATTATCCTACAACTCTGTGTTACACTATATTATTTCTGAACTCAGTGGAGCAAAGTGGTAACATCTAAATAAGAACATAATATGGTTTTATAAAGTTAGATCAAAATTAACAGGCCTTTATTTTAAAAATGAATGGCATTTACAGAGTGAGAACCCTGGTCTAAATTCTTATGTATTAAAGAGACAGAGAGAAATGAATATATAATGACCATCTGTCATTTATAGCATTTAATATATTTTTTCTTCTTTTTTTAATTTCAGTGTAGCATCTAGCTTTTGATATATGGATGGCAGGTTTAATATTGGCAATTGCATTTTCTTTATTTTATATGTTGAGATCATCGCAGATCAAAAATTGCTTCTTCATTATTCAGTCAACTATCCAGTATTTTTCCACTATATGGCCCAATTCTATTATTATTATTAGTTCAGAGGATGAAGAATCTGAGGAATGAGTCCTCAGTTAAATAACATGATTAATGAGGATGAAATGGAAGAGAAAATATATAAAATATGGATAGATGTTACTAATGAAAATTATTTTATGATTACATCTACTGATGACCCAATGTATTACTGATAAAAATAGCCCTAATCATAACAAGAAAATATTTTTTCTTGAAAATTATATGTTCACAGACACACTCAGACACACAGACACACACCTCTTAGGAATTACTTCCCATTCACCTATCTCCTTTGGTCACTTATTCTAATTTCAGTCACTCCTACAGTGGTCAAATCTACCTGGACTTTGAAATACTTTATGCAGGTACAAGTCACCAGCTCCTCACCTTATTTCTGCATCTTGTACTCTTCAGCTCTTTTCTCCTTCCTGGACATTTCTGAGTGAGGTGAGACACCAAAAAAACCCTCAGAAGTACTATGGAGTTGAAGATCCACAAGACAAATCTTTGACCAGGGGAAGAACAGACTCAATGGATGCCTTTTTTTCTCCTTTTTCCTCAGAGGCACTGTCCTGAGAAACTGACCATTCATGAGTGCTTCATACCACGTGGTGTCCAATTCTGGACTAGATCCTTTCCCCATTTCAGCACATAAGGTTGTTAACTCCTAATCTGACCCAGTCTCCGACCCTTTCCTGATCTCCTAAACCTTCCAACTATTGTCTTTCCTACACACTTTTGCCATCAGCAGAATCTCTATATCCTCTTCAAGTGCCACAAATATTCCTTTCACCTTCTTGCTCTAATTCAAGAATGGAATTAGACAATATTTTCTGTCCAGACTTCTTGAGTTGCATCTTCTACAATTCAAGAACAATTAAAGAGGTAGGCATGTGTTCAACTTGCTCCTCTTTGCTTGCTGCTTATCTAATTCATTTCCTCTTTCTTTTTCTATAGATTGCTGCGACTTTGCAATGCATCCAATCAGATTTTATTGCTCATATATATCATGATACCATATACTGGAACATGGACACGATTACTCATTTACTAAAGATATTAGCATCTGTCTAATGGTGTTTTTCTACACTAGTTCTGCAGTTACTCTGTGCCAACATTTGTGTAGAAGATCCAAAACTCTGAGATTTCTGGTCTCTACCTCTTCCCTTTCAGTTGTTTGTACCTTCTTACACAACTTTCAATTCCTGTTAATTTCTAAAAGTACATTATCACCTTTTGTTGTACTATCTCCAAAGTCTGTGTTTTGACTCTGTATGCTACTTTTACAATTCCCTTACTTAGTTACTCTATGTCAGAGTTTACTGAGGACTTCTAATCCATCAACCTTTTACCCTGATCACTGTCTATAACCAGTTATATCTTCATATTCATCTTATATAACTTGGATTCCAAAATGTATCAGTCTAATGACTATGATGCATCTATTTTTTTAACCTTTCTTTTCTTTTCTAATACTCACTTGGAAAAACCTTAACCAAGATTAAAATATCTATCTGCTTACCGAAGTAGCAGCATAGGCTAAGGAAAAAATACAATTATGCTGCTAAGTCCACTTTAGGTTTTGATCCCAAACCTTATTCAGCTAATAACTACTACTTGCTAGTAATCATTTGTCTTAGTTGACTATTTATATCTCCATTCTCCCCCCAAATTTCTGCACACCTCCCCCCATCATTTATGTCTAATAATCTTGCTTTTACTTTCCTATAATAGAAGCAATAAGAAGCAAATTACGTCATCTGTTTCTGAGGAAATCTGCTAAGCTCCTTGCATCCCTACCCATAGCTCTCTTGTTGCTGTGAATGGAATGTTTATGCTCCTGTCTGAGCCCCAAACTCTTCATTTTCATATTGGATTCCATCTTTCTTCACCAGCTTAATAACTTTTCTCCTGAAATAGCATTTATTCAAGTGTCTCTTTCTGTTCTATTCTTTATTTTCATCACAGTACAAACATGGCTATGTCTTAAAATTAAAAATAAAACCCCTCCTTTAATCCCACTTATCCTTCTAGCATAGTCTGAAAGTTCTGTTTTCCTCAACTTGCCAAACTCCTCAAAGTAGTTGTAAATATTCCGTGTTTCCAAATATTCATATCTTAGTTGTTACTGAACCTGTTATTCTCTGATTTACTCCTGAAACACCTTATTATCGAGGTCTAATATATGTTTTACCCCTTTATTCTTAATTTAAAATATCCTTCTTTATGCCTTATTAATTCAATACCATGTATATTGCTTTTAAAGAATGCTTCAACAATATACATTGGAGCTCCAAAGATAAAATGATGGCTATGGTTGCTATAATATTTAATATTTTGAAAAAATTGTTAAAATGTTCCCAGTTCAGATTCAAATATCCTTTTCATGGAGCTTAAGAACTATCTCTTCATTGTAATTATTTATTCTCACAAGGTTCTAAATTTTCATTAATATTTTAAAATTATGATTTTTTATTTTTAGTCAAAGAAAGAACACTTTGAGTTCTTTTAAATTTAGGCAGACAGTTACTGACATTAATTTTTCTGAGGATGATCAATGCCTTTCATAAAGTGATAAAGTCCTAGAGTGTGCTTAGAAAATACTGTAGCTTTTGTTAAAATCTATATCTCTAAATTTAGACTGAAGTGCTTAAAACTTGATTCCATCATTCACCAGCTTTGAGACCTTTGAAGGTTTCTTAAACCCTTAGAGTCTTGGTGCCCACATAGGTAATAGTGTTATAAGAAATAACAAATGGATAATTCATGTGAAGTGCTTAATGTAATATCTATCAAATAATAACCAAATAATGTTACTAAATGGATTTTCAGTACTAAATATTTATTTTGCTTTACAGTTTATAAATACTTCTTTCAAAGTGCTATATTTGAAATTTTATTTAATTTTTGCACTAGCCCAGTTAGTAGATCAGATTCTCATTTTATAGCTGATAGAATAAAAAAAAATAGGAAACATCAAATTGTATAAAATCATTTCAGTATAAACTTAGAATGCGATTGTTTTACAGAATTTGTAAGTTTGGACCATTTATACACTTCTTTGGCTATGAAATGATCTCTCTGGTCAAAAGGAATCCTGAGCAATACCATAGTGTTAAATAAGGTATTTTATAAGTTCATGACTGGTAATTTGAGGGGCGCCTGGGTGGCTCATTCGGTCAAGTGTCTGACTTCAGCTCAGGTCATGATCTCATGGTGTCTGTGAGGTGGAGTCCCGTGTTGGACTCTATGCTGACAGCTCAGAGCCTGGAGCCTGCTTAGGATTCTGTGTCTCCCTCTCTGCCTCTGTCCCTCCCCTGCTCGCATTCTGTCTCTGTCAAACATTAAAAATAAACAAACATTAAAAAATGGTAATTTTAAAAAAGCACCATAATTAGGGAAGGTAAATTGTTATCTACAGCAAGTATCTGTTCCACAATGAGCCAAATGCTCCCCCTTCCATAATGGCAGCAATCCAATATAAACAATCTGCCACCAGGCAGCTAGTTGATCACCCCAGGAAATGGTGTCATGTTAGCAGTGGCTGCATCTGGTTCAGCCTGGATGACTGGAAGCTCATGTTCTTAGGTCCATGCATGGCCTCCATCACTGTCTCCATGACCATTTTGTTCACCAGTCCACGGGATATTACAGTATTGTCTAGGGGAAGAGACTAACTGATATCAACAGAATGGGTCATCTTATCCTTATTAAAATATTCCTATGCTGAGGTCTCTTGTTGGAAATCATTCAAATGTGTTCACATTCTGTGCCATTCTGGACTGGACCACCCATATCCCCCTTTCCCAGACATTCCTGTCACCAATACTCCTGTCATACAAGTTCTTAACCATTCAGCCAAGTCATTAGCCTAAGCACACAAATCAATCAGATCATCAATCATCTCTTCCTACAAGCAAAGCAAACAACTAGGTAGGTATACTGATCCAAATTCTTCCCACAGGTAGTATTTTACCTTATTATTGTCTTCAGGACTGTCCTAGAATGAGGCTGTAGCACCCCATCTGTCTAGCTGTGGGTAGTGCCTGTAATATCACAAAGCGACACCTATAAAATCAAGCTGGAGTTTTCTCGTCTTCAAAAGGATCTTCTCATAAGGCCACAAGTGCAGGCTGGGAGAGAGAAGGCAGTGTAGCAAGATGCGACACCGGGCATTTGGGCCACTTCATTATGCTATTGCAGAGCTAAGTTTTTGGAACAGTTCATATTGTGGGAATGGTGAGACGTGCATTCCAAGACCAGGGAAAGTGGTGAGGAACCTCCAGTAGTCTGGGTCCCACATGTAGGCAGGGCAAGTAGCCCTCCTGTGCTCATGGTTATGTCCTCAACAACCAGGGACACTGTAAGATCATCCCAGAGTGTTGTGTTAGTTCTCCTTGCATGTGGCTACTGTGTGAAGTATACACAGAGTTAAGTATTTAATATATTCCAGAAGAAAAACAATTTTGATAAGTATGAATAATGAATATGCTGGACGTAATGTATCTCTACAAAAAAAGTATAAAAATAAAAAGAGAAAAGATTTTAAATAGGTACCAGTAAAAGTTGATGTTCTTGGAATCCCCATTCTAGATTCTAATATAAATTTAATTCTAATCTAAGTTAATTTGCCTCTAGAACATGTGTGAGTGGAGGTTATTTTGTGAACAGTGGGACCATCTTTGATTATGTTTTGGGTATTTCTGATTTTATATTTGAAAATTAAATGATCCATAACAGTTATTTGGTGGCTTTCATCCATCCATCCATCTAACAAGTATGTGTTGAATACCTTATAGACATATCAAGTTCTCGGGCATTCAAATATGAATGAGATCTAAATCATTGCCTTTATAGAGTTTGTGACTAGTGATTTTAACTGACTATTTATAGAGGTAGGCCAGCAGTCTGATTCTGATTTTTCCTAGAGCAATTTTATGTTTCACTGTATAAGATGATCTGCCCAGTGCAAAATTCAGCGGTTCACTGTGTTTTACAGTCTTCACCTTCCTAGATCGAGGAGGTCAGTGGGAACAAAGAAGAGTAAGACTCATGTTCTATATTTTCAGCTCTCAGGATTACAATTTGTATTCAATGTGTCAAATAAAAAAATAAAATGAAGTAAAAATTTTTAGTTATCTTCAAAAGGCAAGTTTTATGTCACAAACTCAAAAAAACGCATCCTACCTGTTCTACTGAATTAATAGGTAATAGCTGTTTACAATTAAAATAAAGACATACTTATTTAAGTCAACTGTTGATAACATCAGTAACATCAGTAAGGGTATGACTACTTCCAATCAGCTTGAAATGCATAGGTCTAGTTGACTGAAATTTTCTCTTTGAGAAAACAAATAGAGAATTGGCTATAATTGACTAACAGATCATCAATCAAATGGATGTTCTTTTCCATTTGAAAACCCGAGAAAGGTATAGTCACAGTAGATTTGTAAGCCAGTTTAATGCTTCCTGTTATAAACACAGCAAGATTCTGCACTAATCACAGAAGTGATATGCCTGGTCATTTGGGGCAAGAGCTATTAGCAAGGCAGTATAACTGGCTCCAAGAGATGGAATAGCCACCTGTTCACTCTTTCAGTACATGAAGCCAGGTAGCTATAAGATCTGCAGGAAAAAGTGCCATGACAAGATAATAAGCGTAAATTGGGCTTAGATGAAATGGTGCAATTATACTGCAAACAGCTTGCCTTTCATTGCCAATAAGCCATGCTGGGTTAGAGTGTTTTCTATATAGGCAGCTTATTTTTCTGTTGCTGCTCTGTTTTTTTTTTCTTTTTTTCAAATTTTACTATTTCAGTATTTTTCTGTTTTCATTTGTCTTGCCATACATCATAAACACTCATTTCTTTGAAAGCTCATAGGTTTATGGAAGAACTTTTTGTCAAAAACGTTAGGGGAGGGTTTATGTATATATATGTGTACACACACATATATATACACATATATATATACATATATATACACATATATACATATGGTTTCACAGTGTATCTATCTATCTATCAATCTACTGAGATTTTTTTCAAAAGTCTCTCTGATGTCACACAAGCTGAATTGTATGTAGCTGTTTGATGGTGGGAAGAAGACCAAGATGTCATTCTAAGAATGATTTTTATTTTCATCTTTGTTTCATTGGAATAAACACTGTAGGACAAAGGGAAAAGAATGCTTTGCTAGTTTATATTAATTTTGAAACAGTGAGTTCTTGGCAGAGGTTGTCCCTGTATTGCCAGATCAATCAGGATTATTCGGTTGATTCACAAGAGCACTCTGGAATAGCTTGGCAAATCACTTGCTCTGCCATCATGGCTTAATTAGTTGCAAATGAAATAGAAAAAGCCATATCTCTAATTCAGAATTATAAAGGGGAAATTATTCCTGAGATGAGACCAATGATACGAATTGCTATTAAATGTTTGTCCTTTCAATAAATTAAGGGTATATGAGAGGAAAATTAATAAAAAATAGGATTTTCAAATATCAGCACTTCATTTTACCTCTCACTATTACTGGATTGCATGGAGTTCTAGAAGACATGCGGACCGCTGAGGCCTGAATTGTACAAAGATATCCAGTCCAGGACAGGGCATGGAGAGCCCGAGGAACAGGGTGACACTCAGGCTGAACACAGCAGAAAATCGCAAGAAAATGTTTTTGTTTGTTTTAGAACAAAACCAGAAACAGTTTGGAGTCAACAGATTCTACTGCTGGGGATGTAGGAGTCTGGCTCATCTACTCATTCATCTTCTTCATGAATTTGAGAATTTTACTTCTTTTCTTTGAACCTTAGTTGTGTCCTCTGTTTTTTTTTAATTTAGTTAATGTTTTATTTATTTTTGATACAGAGAGAGACAGAGCATGAGAAGGGGAGGGGCAGAGAGAGAAGGAGACACAGAACCGGAAGCAGGCTCCAGGCTCTGAGCTAGCTGTCAGCACAGAGCCTGATGCGGGGCTTGAATCCACGAACGTGAGATCTGACCTGAGCCGAAGTCGGAGGATTAACCGACTGAGCCACCCAGGCGCCCCTGTGTCCTCTGTAAAATATGGAGTTAGCCTCTTTCCATTGTTAAATTCTTTTTTTTTTTTAATTTCGTTATTCTAATTATACTAAGTCCAAATGTTAATGTGTGCCTGGGCATAAATATGGGGTTGACTCTGACAGAAATACAAAATTTAGTCTTGTCTTTTTTTCTACTGTGTTTCCTCTATTTGCCATATTAACAAAAGAGCTAATTTGTACTCTGCCTCAAATACCTATAATCAGGTAAAGTGAGTAAGGAAGGCAGCACTTGTTCGTCTATTTTTATTTATTTCTTAAAAAGATGTTTAACATTTACTTATTTTTGTGAGACAGATCGAGACAAATCATGAGCAGGGGAGGGTCAGAGAGACACACACAGAAAATCCGAAGCAGGCTCCAGGCTCTGAGCTGCCAGCACAGAGCCAGATGCGGGGCTCGAACCCACGAACGGTGAGATCCTGACCTGAGAGAAGTCAGACGCTCAACCGACTGAGCCACTCAGGCGCCCCATGTTCATCTATTTTAAAACATAGTTATAGTTTTTGTATTTAAGAAAATAATAAAAATATCGGTTTTAATTTGAAGATTCTTCCTATGGGTTCAATTTATCTTTTGCCATTTGAAAGTTCAATTTTTTTTCTCAAATACAGATTTTATTAGGACAATGATACTATTTTAAGTCCTTTGCTAAAGCCTTTAAGCACTCTATCTTCCTTCTTTAAATATAAAAGTAAAAGTCCCTTAGTTAAAACATCCATCAGTCTAGTTCATTAAAAACACAATTGCTACAATTTCAGTGCTGTTGGAGTGTAGAAAGGGATAGAGGGACATCATCCCTTTCTAAACTCCAAAGTGAAATCCTAAGTTTCTAGAAGTTGCATCTGTAAGTTTGGAGTTTAATGTCTTTAATTACAAAAATATATGAATTGTTACAATTGAATGAATATCTTTTACAAATGCAGTCTAATAGTTGCTTCACATATGAGGTATCATTTGAGGATCTGAAGGAGATGGCACAAATGAAAGTCTAAGACAAGGTTCCATGGCTTTGTTAGGGAATAGACCACAGCCTAGTAAATGAGCATGATTTGTTTTCAATTTTAGGTTTAATTAAATCTAGAAATGGCTTAGAGTTTCAAAGCATAACAAAAATATTACTTTCAAACCACTAGAAATTTTACTTTTCACCATTGTGCTAATTAAATATTAGGTTGTACGTGTCTTAATTACATATGGCTACACGTTAGACAGTTGTCTAACTTATATCAAGGAGTTAGAAGAAATACCCATTTTTTACATTGAGATGGAATAAATATCATATCCTAAACCAAAATTTGTTGGTTTCTCTCAGTGAAGGAAGAATACCAAAAGCCAACTTGCTGCTTTAAATTTTGGTCATTCAAATAAAGTCTGTTTTTGGAGAATCACCTCATTATAATCTCTTGCCCTTAAAATTCTTGATTGCATACCTTTCACTGTTAAATTTTTTTCTTGAATTTAGCTGACAAGCCAAAAGACGTGCTGTAGACTATTCCTTATGAGATTAACAAGAAAATGTTATTTATTTTCAATGTGAAAGATTTTTAATAATGAAAATTTTGCTGTGGACTGTAAGATAGCAATTATTTATAAAATATGGGTCACATTCCAATTTGGTAAGTTCTTCAAACAATATCTATGAAAGATGGTAAACCAAAGTAGGAAATGTTTAGTTTAGACTTTAGAAAAAAATTGATTCAGCATGCCAAGACATTAAGAAATGCATGTATATTTGCATCTTCGATTTGAATTCTTTATTATTATTTTATAAAACCTTCTTAGTAAGAGTAGGTTTTTGTTGCTGTCATGACCATAAAATTTTATCTATATTTTTATTTTAGGACTTTGTTACCTATTGCTGTGTGATAAATTAGTACGAACCTAATGGCTTACAACAGCATGTATTTATTATCTCAAAGTTTCAAGGGGACTCCGACAGAGCTTGGCTGGGGTCTCTGCGTCCAGGCTTTCACAAGGCTTCACTCGTTGTGTCGACCAGGGCTGGTGTCTTGTCTACAGCTCTCAGAGCTGTTTGAGAGCTCTTCCGTTCTTTTCTCACTCAGGACCTCTTGCTCTGGTCAAATTAGATAAACGGCAAAAGGAATTAACTAATTTAAAACACCTAACACTATATAAGTAAGGAAGATAACACGGAATTTATTCCGCGGCGGACGACTGGTCTTGGAAACCCTCTGGGAGACTGAGAGGAGCTCACAGGGTCACAGTCCGCTGGTACGTAGCGAGTGTTTAAGGAAAACAACAAGCCAACTCTAAGAAACGGTGCAGGAAGGCTGACTGTGTGGTAATTTGCATCACTTACAAAATGCTTTCAGCATTAGTAGTTTTGGTGTTCAAATGGAGACTTTCCACTATCAGTCAGAAGGTAAGTGAATCTTCAAGTTCTCCAGAGAATCCGTGTTCTAAAGCCGTCACAAAGCCTTGGCAGGCTCGTCTCGCCAGATCGACCAAGAAGATCCACTCCCAGAAAGTGACTTAAAAGCCAGTGTTTTTAAGAGTTCAGCTACAAAGATTATAGCTATAATCTCAGCATCTTTTGTGGGGGCCCAGTGGGGGTGGCCTGTATGATCCCCACTTACTATGGCTACTCATCCTTAGAGACTTTGTGTGTGTGCGCAATCTGAGTTATTGTGTTGGTTGAACAGTTTCTCCTTTTTAGATGTTTATTTAAAAAACATTTTAATATGTACTTATTTTTGAGAGAGAAAGAGAGAGAGAAGTCAGAGCATGAGGTGGGGAGGGGCAGAGAGAAAGACACACACACAGAATCTGAAGCAGGATCCAGGCGCTGACCTGTCAGCACAGAGCCCGATGTGGGGCTCAAATCCATGAACCAAGAGATCATGACCTGAGCCTAAGTCGGATGTTTAACACCTGAGTCACCCAATGCCCCTTAAATGTTTTTTCAGTGTTTATCTATTTATTTTTGAGGAGGGTGGAGAGAGAGCATGAGCAGGGGAGGAGCAGAGAGAGGGAGAGAGAGAATCTGAAGCAGGCTCTGCACTTTCAGAGCAGACCCTGATGTCAGGCTTGATTTCCACAAACTGAGATCATGACCAGAGCTGAAATCAAGATTTGGACACTTAAGAGACTGAGTCACCCAGATGTAGGTCCATATGGCAGCAAGAAGTCACATGGCACCACCGTGATGCCCTTCTCCTCTGAGACTCGGTGTGCACCTAGGTCAACCTTGTGAACTGCGCCTTATGTTCACAGGCTATTGGATCTACACAAGGGATTTTCCATTGTCTTCCTAACTCTGTAACAACTTTACTCCAAAACTGGTTCAGGACTCACATATTTCAAGGAAGGGGTCTAATCATTTTCTAAAATATTTACAGATATTTGGTAAAACTTTTCTACCTAATAGTATGTTAACATTGTTTGTGATCTTCAGACTTCTCTTTTCTCTTTGACCTTTAGAAGTCCTTATTTAGAGGATTGCAAGCAAACGTCAAAGTATATGTTTCTACACATTATAAGTATAATTTGTTTCTGTGTGATGCAAGTTCATATCATGTTCAGATCTAGGAGTAGCCTACATTAGCATGGATTGTATAATACATGTGTGTGTGTCCATCTCAGTGTCCTCAGATTTGCTGATATGGAATGGACAAGTAACAAGTGATAGTGGTGTTAGCTTACTAATCAAAATTACGAACTAACTTGACAGAATGAAAGAAGGGTTTTAATTTGCTACTGATGGGGCACCTGGGTGTCTCACTTTGTTCAGAGTCTTACTTCAGCTCAAGTTACAGTGGGTGTGAGCCCCGCATCAGGTTCTGTGCTGACAGCAGCCTGGAGCCTGCTTCGGATTCTGTCTCCCTCTCTCTCTGCCCCGCCCCACTCATGCTCTGTTTCTCTCTCTCAAAAATGAATAAGCATTAAAAAAAATAATTTGCTACTGTTAAAAGATGAACTGAGACATATTAGAATTTTAAGAGTTTACTTACGCAAAGTTTATTTTCGTCAGGCACTGCCAAACCAGAAGTGGCCTTCCTCCCCTGGCACTTTTCTCTCTCTCAAAAATAAAATATGATTAATAGTAGATGTCTTTTAAAATCAATATAAATAATTATGCTACTGGTGGTATTATATAAATACTATCAAAAACAAAAAGAATATTATCATTTTCAGGAGACGCTGTGTTTGAGGAGCACCTCTGTTGCATGAACACCCCCGCAAAACTGGAGAACATATTTCCCCTCAAGTGCTAGTTTTAAGTTCTAGGGAGAATTGAATTCCATGCATAACATGGAACTGGTCCTAAGCTGGGTATCTAAATAATGGCTTTGTTTAACATTGTATTAACGCAGTTCTCAGCAATTATAGAAATGGAAAACATCCCGAGATGCTTGATCTATGTTTGCATTTGAAGAAACAGAGCTCTCCTAAATGAGAACAAGCTCTTACGTGTTGTTTATTTAATTAAAGGTGTCGTTGGCTGATGTATAAGTTAGTCTGAAGTGAGGAGGAAAAAATACTTGCATTCTAGAGCAGTGTGTCTCTTGTAGCTTTTTTTTTTCTTTGTTAGGTTCCTCTCTGGGATATCAGTCCAGAGTTATCAGCTTATTATGCATGATATCTTTACAATATAATTCAGGTTGAATTTTTGTTTTCTTAAGAAAGGATTATTTGAGTGACATAGAATGTTGTATAAGTGTAAGGTGAATACTGTGATGGTTTAATACATTTATAAATTGCAATATGACCATCACTGTCGTATGAGCTAACGGCCATTATACCACATAAGTGTCATATTTTCATGTGATGAGAACATTTAACATCTGGTATCTTCTAACTTTGAAGTATATGATACAGTTTTGTTAACTATCAACACAACACTGCGCATTGGATGTCCATAATTTATTCATCTTCTAAATGCAGCGTTGTACATTTTTATCAATATCTCCCCACTCCCACACACTGTAGCCCCTGGTAACAACCATTCTACTCTTCATTTCTCTGAGGTTAGATTGTTTTTAGGTTTCACAGATGAGTGATATCGTACAGATTTGCGTCCTTCTCTGACTTATCTCCCTTAGCATAATGTCCTAAAGGAACATCAGTGTTGTTGCCAATGGCAGGATTTCTCTTTTCTTTCTTTCTTTCTTTCGTTCTTTCTTTCTTTTTCTTTCTTTCTTTCTCTCTCTCTTTCTCTCTTTCGCTCTTTCTTATTTACATCCAAGTTAGTTAACATATAGTGTAACAGTGATTTCAGGAATAGAATTTAATGATTCATCGTTTACATATAACATCCAGTGCTCATCCCAACAAGTGTCCTCCTTGATGCCTCTTGTCCATCTAGCTCATCTCCCTACTCAAACCCCTCCAGCAACCCTGTTTGTTCTGTGTATTTGAGAGTCTCTTATGGTTTGTCTCCCTCCCTGTTTTTATATTATTTTTGCTTCTCTTCCTTTACTTTCATCTGTTTTGTATCTTAAGTTCCACATATCAGTGAAGTCATATACTTGTCTTTCTGTGACTGAAAATGGCAGGACTTTTTTAAAATTTCTCATTGCTGAATATCATCCTGTATTTATAAAAATCATCTTTATCCATTCATCCATTGATGTACATTTGGATTGTTCTCGTATCTTCCCTATGGTGAATATGCTTCAGTAAACATAAGATATCTTGTTATCCTATTTATATTTCCTTTGGATGTATTCCCAAAAGTGGGTTTGCTGAATCACATGGTTAGTTCCATTTTTAAATTCTTGAGAGACCTCATGCTTTTTTCTGTAGTGGTTGTACCAACTTACATTCCCACCAGTGATGCACAAGGAACCCCCTCTCCATATCCTTGGAAAAATTTGTATCTCTTTTCTTTTTGATGATAGTTTTTCTAACAGATATGAGCTAATATTTTATTGTGGTTTTTTATTTGCATTTCTCTGATGATCAATGATACTGAGCATCTTTTCATGTAGCTGCTGGCCATTTCTACGTCTTCTTTTTAAAAATTTTTTATAGTTTATTTTTATTTTTAAGACAGAAAGAGATAGAGTACAAGTAGGGGAGGGATAGAGAGAGGAGACACAGAATCTGAAACACACTCCAGGCTCTGAACTGTCAGTGCAGAACTAGACGCGGGGCTCAAACCAACGAACTGTGAGATCTTGAGCTGAGACAAAGTCCGATGCTTAACCAACTGAGCCACCCAGGTGCCCCTCTATGTCTTCTTTAGAAAAAAGTCTCTTCAGTTTCTCTGCCCATTTTTAATCCGATTGTTTTTTGCTATTGAAGTGCATGCATTCTCTTTATATTTTGCATATAGACCTTCATCTAACACATGGTTTACAAATATTTTCTTCCATTCCATAGGTTGTCTTTTCGTTTTGTTGTCTGTTTCTTGTCATGTGCAGAAGATTTTGAGTTTGATGTAGTCCACTTGTTTCTTTTTGCTTTTATTGCTTGTGCTTTTGGTGTCATATTCAAAACATTGTTGCCCAAACTAAAACCAAGGAGCACTATGTGTTATTTTAGGAGTTTTGTGGTTTGGGGTCTTATATTTAAGTCTTTAATCAATTTTGGATTAATTTGTATGAATGGTATAAGATGGGGGTCCATTTCTTTTTCTACATGTGGCAATCTAGCTTTCCCAACACCACTTACAGTAGAGACTGTCTTTTTCCCATTGAATATTTTGGCTCCACTGTCAAATGTTAGGAGACAATATAAGTGTTTCTCTCTCCCCCCTGCCCTTCCTTAGGATCTTTATTCTGTTCTGTTGGTTTATGTATCCATTTTTATGCCAATGCCATATTGTTTGGATGACTGCCTAGTTTCAAATCAGAACATGTGATGCTTCCAGCTTTCTTCTTTCTCAGGATTTCTTTGGCTATTTGGGGTCTTCTGCATTTCTATAAAGTTTTAGAATTGCTTTTTCTACTTCTGTGAAAAAAATGGCATTGGAATTTGATAGGGTCTGCACTGACTCTACAGATGGATTTGACAAGTGTGGACATTTTAACTCTATTAATTTTTGTGATCCATGAACATGGGATATCTTTCCATTGTTTTATGGCCTCTTCAGTCATTTTCTATGAGTCTTGTAGTTTTTATTGCACACAGTTTCACTTTCTTGGTTAAATTTATTTCTGGGGATTTATTGGTTTGGATATTATTGTAAATTATTGTAAATATTTTTTCAGATATTTTGTTGATAGTGTATGGAAAAATAATGAATTACTGTATGTTAATTTTATATCCTGCAACTTATGGAATTTGTAGGGTAGGTCCAACCTTTTGTTTTTGTTTTTGTTTTTTTTGGTGAGTCTTTGGAATTTTCTATATACAACACTTTATTATTTGCCAATAAAGACAGTTTATTTCTTCCTTTCTGGTTTAGATGGCTGTTATATCTTTACCTTGTCTGACTGCTCTAGCTAGAAATTCCCCTACTATGTTGAATAAAAGTCATGATGGCATCCTCACCTTGTTTTGATATTGGAGAAAGATCTTTCACCCTTTTATCACTGAGTATGACTGCCATGAATTTGTAAAGAAAAATGGCCTTTGTTATGTTGAATTATGTTCCCTCTACACCTGATATATTTGGGGGGTTATTATGAAAGGATGTTGTATTTTGTCAAGCGGCTTTCTTGAAGTAAGGCTCAAGTCCAAGATTTCTCTTGTTGGTTTTCTGTGTGGATGAGCTGTCTATTGCTGGAAGTATGGTATTGAAATACCCTTCTATTATTGTATTGTTATCTATTTCTCCCTTCAATCATGTTAGTATTTGATTAATATATTTAACTATCAATATTGGGTGCATGTTTATTTATAATTGCTATAGGGTCTTGATGACTTGACTTTTTTAATCATTCAATATTTCATGACCTTCTTCACCTTGTTACATTTTTGGCATAAAGTCTACTATGTCTGAAATTAGTATAGCTGCTCCCAGTTTTTCTTCTGCTTTCTGCTTCCATGGAATGTCTTTTTCCATTCCTTCACTTGAAGCCTATGTATGTCCTTAGAGCTGAAGTGAGTCTCTTTTAGCACTGTATGGTTGGGTCTTTTTTTTAAATTTATCCAGTAATTCTGTGCCTTTTGATTATAGAATTCCTTCAAATTACATTTAGAATAATTATAGATATGTAAACACTTATTAATTCAGCCTTATTAATTACTTTCAGGATGTTTTGTTGTTCAATTGGTCCTTTTTTGTCCCTAACTGCCTACCTCTGTGATTTTTTTATTTTATATCAGAATAATTGCAATTAACTGTAGATAAAATTATCTTAAACTATTAAGGAATATATAGAGATATACATCTCTTTATACAATTACTTGCATACATGTTTTATATGTAGCTGTAAATATATAATTATTATTTTTTGCTAAAGTGGGCTTTCTGCTAATTTCTGCTCTTAAGAAAATAAACTTAGTCCTGGAACATCTACCGGCCAGGTGTGGCACCCCAAAACATTGCTCCTTCCTCTTCAGGCTCTTGTACATTAATGAAAAAGAAAGATGAAATGAAAGAAGAAAGAGGGAAGGAAAGAAAGAAAGAAAGAAAAAGAAAGAAAGAAAGAAAGAAAGAAAGAAAGAAAGAAAGAAAGAAAGAAAGAAAGAAAGAAAAAAGAAAAAAGCAAGCAAGCAGAAGATATTTTAATCCAAATTAGCTAAAACACATAGAGGTTAGATTCCTCAATGAGACAGACTTGGAATAAAGGAGGAGCAGAGGTGGATCAAATAGGAGGAAAGGACAGCTGGAAGGCTGCTTCTAAAAAAGTTTTAAATTGAATAATTATGATGGCTGTTAACTTTGCCTGTCATGACAGTTTAATCCTGTAACAGTTTCACATTTTTAAATTGTCTCATTAGACCTTCATAAGAATCCTATGAACATGTTATAGTTCAACAACTAGGTTTGTAATTGTTAGCTATAAAATGGGAAATCGAGTTTCTAACCTGGCCTCTGACTACTATTTCAGTGCTCTTTCCTTGATGCTAAATCAAAAGCTTTGTGGCTGTTGGGCATACTACGTAAGGTGTTCTGGGACTTTACATAGTTTTAGTCTTAAGTCTGAAGCCCACAGTCTTTACTAGGACAATTCTGCCAAGTATAAGAGTCTTAAATGATAACGACATTAGGAAAAAAGAGTAATTTTTGTATTGAGCTCAAGGAACTTCTGAAATCAAGTGTAGTTAAACAACCCTATGTTCTTAGATAGATGCAGACCCATGATCAAGTTACTGATATTAATATTGTATCTCAAGGAATAAGTGGACTGGACTATTCCTTAAAATTAATGTTCTCATACAATATTTTTATTGGTAAATTCTTGATATTTAGGAATAATCTACTCATACTTCCTCTGCATAAACATTTGATTAGAAATGCTCTATTATCTGATTTACAGTTTTTCATCAGACCTACACTATTATGAATTTTTTAACTTTAATAATATGCTAATTTAAAAATCTGCAAGAAGCATGTAGAAAACTTTTCATTCAGTGGAACTGTGAGAGGCAGATGGGTGAGGCAAGTGTGGTTTTCTATGTTCAATTTGACATGTCATTGAAATTTTCTTTTCTGTGGAATGCAAAGCATTTTAATAAATTATTTTTCCATCTCTTCAAATATCATGGGATAAATGTGAAAGAGATATACCGTTGATTTACTTCAAAATGAAAGTTAGTCTGTTTTTATCATTTAAAGACACTTGTTTACTTTCAATAAGGCATATGTGCTATATAAATCATACTAAGTCAAAAAATTTCAAGCCTGAGAATTTTGATCCTTTGTGTGAGAACATTTTCAGAATTTTTACCCAGGATCCCATTTTCTTTGCCCTAAGGGCCGCACATACGTAATTAGGTTTTGTATTGCCAGATTAATCTCTAGAACGGAGGATCAAACTATCATTGTGAAGAATAAAAACATTTTACTTCATTATCTTCTATTACTTTTATTGTCTGATCTTCCACATTTAGGGTTTCTATGTAGCTGGCTTCAGATTCTGAACGTGCAGATTTGTGGGGAGACAGTTTTAACGGTTCCCTAATGGGAACACTTCTCAAAAGCATCTGCTGAACCACCTCCTTTCCCCGCTGATTTTAGTGGCATCTTCCTCGCATACTTAGTGACCACGTATAAATTGGTTTATCGTCAATCTCCCTGTTTTGTTCTTTGGTGCCTACAGCCCTACCAGCAGCACTGTCCTTGTTTTTGTGGCTTTGGCGTGTATCTGTACACTTGTCTCCGGGCTTGAAGACCACCCGTCCAGTGGCAGCACACACCACACAGCACCGCAGTGAGCTCTGCCATGTGCTGGCCAGTCCTCATGTCAGTAACAGACTTTAAACAGAAAGAAACAGTGCTGGCAGGGAGCAGACCAGGGGGAAACCCTCTGCTACTTTTATCCTGCTAGCTCTGGAGGTGAGAAGGGGAAATGAAAGCACTTCAGCAGTGCCTTACACCAAAACGCTGTTCGCTGTTCGGTGTTTTAACAAATGTGCCATATTGTTGGCTTGAGTTGCTATTGATAATTTCTCTGGAGATAAGATGGGCAACAATTGTACCAGAAACATGGGACAAGTCACACCTGATTAGAGATTTTCTTCAACCAAATCTCCAGCACCTGCAGAGCCCACTCTGCATATTGTACCTGGGGGTGTTCGGCAGGTCTGCGCCTCCTTGCTTTCATGGTTTCACAGGGTGAATCAGAGTGCACTCCCGCTGCTAGTTGACTTTTGTGATAGGTAACAGGTATTAAGGAAGTATTAGTTAAAATTAAAAATAATAAAGTTTTAATGGTACGTCTGGGTGGCTCAGTTGGTTAAGTGTCTGACTTCGGCTAACATCATGATCTCACGGTTTGTGGGTTCAAGCCCTGGAGCCTGCTTCAGATTCTGTGTCTCCTTCCCTCTCTGCCTCTCCCCTGCTCATGCACTGTCTCTCACTTTCTCACCTTTTGTCTCTATCTCTCTCAAAAATAAGTAAACATTAAAAAAGTATTAATAACAGAGAGACAGGATTGTAGCCAGAAATAGCAACATCATCCGTAAAACACAGTAAATCATCCTTTTCTGCTTTTATATATTTTCTTTTAACTAATGATGCAAAACTTTATGGAACTTTGTTTTAGGCTGATAAGATGGTAAAAACAGTTATTAATGTTGCAACTCAAGGTGTCAAAATTTTCTTCTATGATCACTTAATTTCACTTTAGCCCAAGTCCTTATGATCTTAGATTTTCTGAGCTCATGGTCATGAGGAGGCTCACATCTTTTAGCAGAAGATAAATGGTACGGTGGTTTATGAAGTGATTTCAAAGTTGGAGTCTGTTTCCATCACTTGCTGAATGTGACCCTGGTGCATCGTTTTCATTTTTGATGAAGACTTTTCTTGAATGGAAATTTATTGACGAATATGGTGAGAATCATCTGACCTGGAAAGGGATGAAAAGGAACTTAATCATGCTTAGGTTTGGAATCCTCACTTTGAGCGAAGAAGGTAGCTATTCAGTAGAAGTTTGTGTATTTTTCCCTCTTCGTATAAACAAATCATGGTTATTTATGTAGTTAGGTAGAGCTGTTGGAACGCAGTGGATTAGGACCTAAATCCTCCTGTGCTCCCAGAAAAGGAAGCCAACTAATTAGGAGCTGAGCCAGCAATTCTGACTGAGTAGCACAATCCTGCTTCGGCCCAAGAACACCGAACCCCATTTGTGATTACAGATTCTAAGAAACTATTAACAAGATGAGTGCAGGTCCCCAGTTGTCTGCTGCAGGTCATGATCTTGTCTATATGAGGTTCCACAGTCTGTGGTGGGCACAGAGGGCGAGTCTGCCCATACCCATCTCAGAGCTTACCCACTGGTACCTGACACAGTTACAGAGGAGTCTGGGAAAGCTGTATAGAATTCCCAGACTCCGCATTTGTGATTTAAATTTTCAGTCCACTTACAGTTGTGAGGAACTCTGATTTTGAACTGAATTGCATGGGTAATGAAACAAGATCTAGGGACTATTGTTTTGCTGGTGTGGGTGTTAGCAAAAGACAGAGAATAAAAGGATGATAGACAATCCAACTATTTCTTTTTGGTTTGCCACTCTCCCAGTAAGCTGATTTTTCTTTTGAAGGTGAATGTCATAAATACTTACCTTTGTCTTCCACCATGGTTGTATTGGGGAGGTGCAGAGGACACAATAGTAGCATTTATTTTCCTGGCACCTACTGAATGATGGACCGGGCACTGAGGACTTTATATTCATTGACTCAGTGAATACTGTACCACCTTGTGAATTAAGTCCCATTAACACTGCCACTTTCCAGTGGGAAAATTAATTGCCAAAAATTAAAATAATTTCCCCGGGGTCACAATGAGAAAGTCTTGGCTATGGGACTTTAACTCATGCAGATTAGCTCTGAACTAGTTATCATTATATTGCAAATCCTCTGTGAAGATGTTTGAACCACCGAATGATTGTGAGATCAGAAAAGCCACAGTCACGATAACTTGGGTTGTCAAGAAAGCGAGTGACCACAGCAGAGTACTTAGATTCCTCAGTTTGCAGTATTAATAATGCTGAGGCTTGGCCCTCAGACTTGGACTAAAACTTGGGAAATATGGCAAACAGAAACACTTCTTACCTGGTAAGAAGAGCAACTTGAATTGCTCCCTGGGTCTGTTCCATTCACCCGCTTATTGAACAATATGCCTTCTAATCCAGGGGCCCCCTTCCTCAAATATTTAGCTCATTTGTGGTTACCAGAAGCATAATAGTAGCAAGTGTTTAAGGCATATGGGCTGGAAGATGTCGATTGATGAAAGGCAGCTTTAGGATGAATCCAGAGAAATGAAAACCAAAGGGTCTCCGATGAAGGGTAGGGAGTGATCCATGCCATGGTCAGTTTGCACTTTGTCTTGACATATACGGCACCTGGGACTAGAAAATAAAAACAAACAAAACCAAAATATGAGAGGATCACACTTGACATAAGTAAATATGTCTACTTTATTTTTCCTGATAGTTCCTATGGTGAACAGTGTACACACATTAATAATGCCTCTGAATGAGGAAAAGGGCTCATATTTATAAGTAGCTTCCTTATTCATTATCTATTTGGCTTTTCATTTTAAAATTTATAACTTTCTCTAGTAGCACGGATTACACTGAGATACACTGATTGGAAAACGTCAGGAAGAATGGGAAGTGGAAACAATATAGCAGCTCCTCAAGATAGAAACTAAAGGTTTAAACAGTTACCGTATATAACGTGAGGGGATAGACCCAAGGTCAGAAAATAAGTAATTACATTTAAGCTTTTCTCATTTCTGTACCATTCCCAGAAATTTATGTGGTATTTTATTATAAGTAGATAGCTGAAATTTCTCTTTTTCCCAAGGGAATTGAGAGGAAATATGTTGCAGTTGTGAATAGAATGTAGAATTATTGGTCTAATTTTATGTTTGTGAATTAGAGAGAAAAATGAGTGTCATTCAGTGTAGGGTTAGACATCTGTGATGTCCATTTTATCTTCTTACTGTGATTTTAAGGTAGACTTTAATATTTAGAACAGCTTTCAATTTATAGAAATATTCCCATGTACTCCCACACCCAATTATTAACATATTACTATGATATATTTGTTACAAGCAATGAACCGATATTAATACATTATTTTAACTGAAGTCCACAGTGCATTCAGATTTATTTGGCTTTTACATAGTGTCCTTTTTGTTTGTTTGTTTCAGGAGCTCATCAAATGTGTCTCTTACTTTCAGTCGTCACACTTTCTTAAGCTTCTCCTGGCTGTGACAGTTTCTCAGACTTCTCCCGACTGTGATGACCTTGACAGTTTTGAGGAATACTGTTTGGTGTCTTAAAGAATGCCCCTCAGTTCGAGTTTTCAGATCTTTTCCTCCTGTTTAGATAGGGCTATTGGAAGGATGATGGAAAATGTTAGTGCCATTTTCATCACATCATATGAAAGGCACATTCCTGACATGATTTATGACCATTCCTGTGATCTCGATCTGGAAAAAGCAGTTTCTCCACAGTAAAATCCCTCCTCACTTCTCTCCATACTGTACTTTGAGAGGGAAGTCACTGGGGTACCTGAGTGGCTCAGTCAGTTAAGCATCTGACTTTGGCTCAGGTCATGATCTCACAATTCTGGGGTTCAAGCCCCGTGTCAGGCTCTGTGCTGACAGCCAGCTGAGAGCTTGGAGTCTGTCTTTGGATCCTGTGTCTCCCTTTCTGTCTCCGACCTTCCCCTGGTCACGCTGTCTCTCTCTCTCTCTCTCTCCCTCTCTCTCTCTCTCTCTCAAAAATACATAAAACATTAAACATTTTTAATTAAAAAAGAGAAAGAAGTTACTATGTGCAACCCACTCTTTAGGGTGGGAAGTTATACTTCTTTTTATTTAGGGTAGAGTATCTACACAATTTATTTGGAATTTTTATTTTTTTGACAAAGAGATATGTCTCTTTCTCCCTATTTGTTAAGTTACTCAATAATTTCTTGAAGTGAATATCGATTCATTTTTATTTTATACTTTGGTTTTAATTCAATACTATTTATATTTTAGTTCACATTGTTTCACCTTCGGCCATTAGGAGTTCTTTACAAATGACTTCTGTACTTTTTACATAACCACATGATGATGACATTTTTATTTTTGTTTTACTGTTTTCGGAGAATTTTGTTACTTTCTGTAAGATACTCTAAGGTCTTCTTGTTTATTTTCTGTCCAAGTTCTGGAATCAGCCATTTCTCCACGGATCCTGTTCATATTATTGGAGAATGGTATTAGACACCAATGTCTGAATGCTGTGTATCCTCACTGCTACCTTTAGGCACTCAGCTGACAGAGCAAAGAAATATATGTGTGCATACTGACCCGGTGTGAGCATTTATCTGTAGATATCTATGATATATCTCTATGATATATGTCTATGGTATATGTCTATGATATATCCATGATGTATCAACATCATTTATCTATGATTTGTATCTATTATCTGCATCTGTGCGTGTATAAAGCTAAACATGAGTGGATACTAATTATTCCAACTCTAATCGATTACCACATGGATCATTTTAGCTTCCTCCCTTGATTATCTCTCCAAATGTTGAAATTTTGCCTCTCACCATCAGACATACATTTACTGAAATCTCCAGTTCCAGAATAGCAACGTTAACCTGTATTTGCATGGGAAAAATCTCTATCAACTACAGTTATGTTTATGTGCAGTTCCTTTTGCCGTCAGCCTAATAGACTACTACTTTCCAAAGTTACCTGAGTCTGCACCTTTTCTCCCCAAGCCCATGAATGAGGTTGCTGAACACAGATGTGCAATTAGAGAACCTCTTGCCACAGTCTGAATTCCTCCCTGGGATCTGTAACTTCCAAAGTTATTATTATAATTTTTAATTTGCATGTTTGATGTTTACTTCTTTGTTCTGTAAGTTTTATGGTTATTGACAAGTGGGTAGATTCACGTATCTCCAGTTGTCCTACTGGACAGAACAGTTCCAGTGGCCTAAATAATTTGTATTCTCCTGCCCTCTTTCCTTCCCCCTGGAATTACTGACCTTTTTTTTTTTAAAAAATCGTATGCATATATTTGCCTTTTCCAGAATGTTATATTATTGGAAACTTGCAATATATAGTCTTTTTACACTGGTCTCTTTCACTTAGCACACTCTGTTGTTTCCGTCTTTCTGTGACCTGATAGTCATTTTCTTTTTATAGGGTGATTTTGTTTTATTGTACATGTGAACTAAGGTTTTCAATTCATGCACTTATTGATGGGTATCATGATTTCCTTCACATTTTGACAATTATGACTAAGTTGAGTTAGGCCTCGGTGTGCACCGCTACCTGTGGAAATAAGCTTTCAGACCAAACGAGTAAACACTTGGCGGTGCCTTAGAGGAGCCGTAGAAGGGGAGCAGATTTAGCTTCAGGGGAAGCTTCCAGCTGTCCTCGCAAGGGGCTGCCCCGCCTTCCAGACCCACTGGTGATCAAGGGGAGCGCTTGCGCTTCCGCTCCTCGCCCGCCGTTCCCATCCTCAGTTTTTGGATGCGAGCCATTCCGTTACGGATGTGATGGTAACTTGTTTGGCACATTTCTCTCCTGACAGACGGTGTTCAACAACTTTTCATCAGCTTATCAACCGTCTGTATGTTCAGGTCCTTCGCTTAGTACTTAACTAGGGTGTTAGTTTCCGTATTGTAGAGTGTGAAGGAGAGTCTATATTTTGGATACAAAAGCAGGTACATATTTTCCATTTTTTCCTCAGTCTCCGCTTTGTATTTGCATTCTCTTAAGAATGTCTTGTGCAGGCAGGAATTTTAACTTTGATGCAACGTTCCAATTTATCAATTTTTTTTAAATGTCAGGTTTTTGTATCCAAAACCTCATTACTAACCTAAGATCGTATAGATTTTCCTTTATATTTTCTTGTAGAGGTTTTATAGCTTTTCGTTTTACCTTTAGATGTGCGTTTTATTTTGAGTTAAGTTTTGTGAAATGTAATGTATCTTTCTAAGGCGCTTTTTTGTTGTTTTTTCTACATGGATCTCATAATATGCCAGCACCATTTATGAGACAACTATCCTTTCTCCTTCAAATTGCCTTTGCTTCTTTGTCAGAAATTCATTGACTATATTTTTGTGTGTTTGTTTTTGGGCTCTCTATTCCAGTCTATTGATCTATGTGTCTTTTCATTTGCCAATATCACACTGTTGATTATTGTAGCTTTATATTGAATCTTGACATTGGTTAGTGTAGATCTTCCAACTTTATTCTTCTTTTACGGTTGTCTATTTATTGTGTAAACAGATATTTTATTTTTCCAACTGAATTTTATCATCAGATTGTTACTGTATACAAAGTAGGCTCCTGAAGTTTTAAATAAGATTTCTATTTTATGTAGGACATCTATTAAGGAATGGATATCTTAGCAATACTGAGTCTTCTAATCTATCAACACAGAGTTTTATAGATTTGCACATATAAATCAGTACATTTTTTGTCAGAATTATACCCATTTCATTTTTGGGTGATTTTGTAAATGTTATTCTTTTATTTCATATTTTAGTTTTTAATTGCTGATATATGATGAAGCAATCGGGTTTTGTATATCAACGTGGTATCCTGTGACATTGTATTATTCACTAATGGTTCTAGGAGATTTAAAAAAATCAATTCTTATCAATTATTGTTTCAGACTTGCTATATAAATAAGCATATCATTGCCAAATGAAAACATTATAAAAAGAATCATATTATTTGCAAATAAATCTACAAACAAAATAAAAAAGGTTTTTCCCTTTGTAATCTGTGTATCTTTGATTTCCTTCTCTTGTCCCACTACACTAGCCAGTACTTCCATTAAGAGGTCAAATAGCAGTCGTGGGAGAGGGTATCACTGCTTTTTCCCTTATTGGAGAGGGCCTAATTTCTCACCATTAAATATGATTAAGCTTTTATCTTTTTTGGGTAAATACCAATGAGAATAATTGCTAAATCTTACAATTAAATTTCTTTAATTCTACAAGAAAGCACCAAACTTTCTTTGAAATTGACTAAACCATTTAGAATTTCTACCAGCTATGAATAAAAGTTCCTGTTGTTTTACATCCTTGCTAACATCTTGTAAAGCCCGTATTCTGGGTTTTGACCATCCTAATGAGATGAGTAGTAGTGTCTCATTGTTTATTTAACTTGGATTTCCCTGACCTATCTCTGTTTTTAATTTAATTGGCATATTACATCTCAAATATGCCACTTTACGTCATCCACTTTCAAATTCAAAGCAACTGTTGACATAGTTGGATTAATATCTACTATGCGTACACTGTTTCATCGATCTTCCATTTTGTTTGTTTTTTCTTTCCCTCCTTTTCCACCTCTCTGGTTTTAGTCAAGAGAAGGCATGCCTCCTGGGCCTGAAGCGTGGGGTGTCATGGTTTTCAGAAGTCTTCAGCTCCTGTTACTCAAAATACTTCTGCCTCGTGTCTCTCTTCTTGGACGTGTGTTATAGCTTCAGAATTGTCTCCAAGGTCTTGCCCATTCTGTTTTTCTATTCTCATTAGGATTTTTTTCTTTGTAGTTCAGTTTGGGAAGTTTCTACTGACATATTTTCAAGATCACCTAACGCTTTCCTTTACCATGTCTATGCTTCTGATGAGGCCACTGACAACACTCTTCACTCTCATTCCACATTTTTCCTTCTAGAATTTCCTCTTGACTCTTTCATACAGTTTCTCTCTGTTCTGTGGCCCACCTATTTCTGCAATCTCCTTCTTTGTCCAGTGGAGTCCAGCATATGGCCCCAGCAACCTGTCCTTCTCAGTTCTTTTTTTGGTTTTCACCTATGTCTCTAGGTGGCCATTTGGCAGTTTGCCCTCAGATCTCAGTTCTCTGATAGATACAAGAAAAGTTGTCAACTTTCAGTTTTGTTCATTTATTTTCTTACAGTCAAGATAGAAATGCCTGCTCCCAAGCTCTTTGTTCATCAGAGCTGAAACAAGAAGGAGGCATCTGGGTAGCTCAGTTGGTTGAGTGTCCAGCTTCAGCTCAGGTCATGATCTCCCCGTTCATGGGTTTGAGCCCCACGTCGGGCTCTGTGCTGACAGCTCAGAGCCTGGAGCCTGCTTCAGATTCTGTGTCTCCCTCTCTCTCTGACCCTCCCCTGCTCATGTGCTCTCTGTCTTTCTCTCTCTCTCAAATGTAAAAAAAACATTAGAAAAAATTAAAAACAATAACAACAACAACAACAAAAAAACCCAAGAAGCTTACTGATGTTTAAGTAGCAATATTCACACTCCTTTTGTTTTATGGTTTTATCCTCTGTGCAGAAAAACAGTCAGTGAGTATGAAATGTATACTTTTAATTTATTTACTTAATTTGAAGTATGGTTGATATTTAATGTTGTATTAGTTTAGGTATACAACATCGTGATTCAATAATTGTACAGATTATGCAATGCTCACTGCCCTAAGTATGGCCACCATTTTTCACCACCAACATAATTACAATATTATTGACTATATTTCTTATGCCGTAATTTTCATTCTTATGACTTACTTATTTTATAATGAAAGTTCATACCTCTTAATCCCCTTAATCTATTTCACTCATCCCCTTCACTCCTCCCCTGTGGCAACCACCAGTTTCTTTTCTATGTTTATGAGTCTGTTTCTGTTTGGTTTTGTTTATTCACTTGTGATCGTTTTTAGGTTCTGTAGATAAGTGAAATGATTTGGCATTTGTTTTTCTCTGAATGACTTATTTCACTTAGCATCATACCCTTTAGGCCCATCTGTGTCTATCTTTTAATTGGGCATTCCAAACAGTTCTTGGGACCAGAGGGAGAGACAGAGGTCAATGCAAAAGTTCATCCATTGTACTAGCTTGTCCTGTTACTTGGTTCATGTAGAAAAGCACATGTACACATGTGTGTAGTGAAGCATAAGGTAACACTTTGAATTTAAAACATAAGGAATTATAAAAAGAATGTAGGATGATTAGCAATAGCTAGGCAAAGTCAATGCAATTTTTGTAGCAAATACAAGATTTTTAAACCTAATAATTCTGTTGTTATTGATGAGCTCTGTAAAGGACAGCCCTGCCTTAGAGACCTTTCAGTTTTATAAGGTCATGAAAAATATACAGTGATATTTCCTGAAAAAATGTAGTGGATACATTTTGTGTACTTTAATCTGAATCCAACAATTTACTAATGTCTCAAAATTGAACAGAAATGATTGATTTTCTCAAGTTAGTGTGGCTGCTACAGACTAACCACTATGGTGCTTCCTGTGGGGTGTATCTCCAAGTGAGATTTATTTCTTAGAGTGAAGGACTTTTTTAAAGCATTTATTTATTTCATTTGAGAGAAGGAGAGAGAGGGGAAGAGAGAGAGAGAGAGAGAGAGAGAGAGAGAGAGAGAGAGGGGGGAGGGAGGGAGAGAGAGAGAGAGAGAGAGAGAGAGTGAGAGAGCACAAGCAGTGAAGGGGCAGAGAAGAGACAGGGAGAAAGAGAATCCCAATCCCAAACTGGCTCCACACTATCAGCACAGAACGCAACACAGAGCTCGATCCCACCATCTCTGAGATCATGACCTGAGCTGAAATCAAGAGTTGATGCTTGGGGCCCTGGGTGGCTCAGTCGGTTAAGCTTCTGACTTTGGCTCAAGTCATGATCTCCCAGTTCCTGGGTTTGAGCTCTGGGTCGCACTCTGTGCTGACAGCCCAGAGCCTGGAGTTTCTTCAGGTTCTGTGTCTTCCTCTCTCTCTGCCCCTCCCCTGCTCCTGCTCTGTCTCTCAAAAATGAATAAATGTTAAAAAAAATAAAGAAAAAATTAAAAAAAGAGTTGATGCTTAACCAACTGATTCACCCAGGAATTTTTAATTTGTTAATAGTTTAAATTATCTTTACCTACATCTGTACTAGGTAAGTTTTTGTTGTGTAATGAATGTGGTACTGAAATGAATAAAATCAATAATGGATTAATTCTTGTAGTGAATTATCCTGACAGTGCTTTTCTCTCTTGTCCTTACGAGTCAAAATTTTTTTGGTCTAGATAACTTCGAGTAAACTACAATTTTTATTCTTGTAAATATTAACCTATGTTTGCCTTAAATGTGAAAATAAATCTTTGAAAATCAATATAATTTTCCTAAAGTGAAATAGAAATACTTGAATGGTAGCCCCCATCATTGCTAAATAGAGTTAGACAAAGATTAAATAATGGAATGATTTCCACCATTTGGTTTGTAACACTCAGAATTTCTTCAGATATCCCAAAGGAGTATTGCAATAATACCAACAAATATATATATATATATATATATATATATATATATATATATATATATATATGATATATATATATATATTGTATATATATAGGATAGTTTAATGGTACTTTAGTTCTTAGGTGGCAGGGTATACGGTGAACCAAATTGGAAGCTAGTCCTAATTGCATATAGTCACTAGCTAACTTTGCTGTTAGATAAGTTGTGTATCTTTTCAGATACTATCCGTAGTGTAAGAGTCTTGCAATGACAGAAATCATATGCATAATTAGAATTGATTTTTTGGGGATTAACACTTTAGAATCATTGTTGTTTAACAATGCAAGTGGGGAAACAGAGAAATTAGACCAAACAATGTAATGTAATGCAATTGTGACAAAATATGTTGACTGTAAAAAACAATGAATCTTTTTTATCACATAGTGATACTCAGATACATTTCATAACAGTGTAGAGAAACCTGGAGCTTTATGGATTAGCACGTATATCAGGAGAACTTAAGAAATCTGTTCGATTTAATATGGAAATGTTGAAAGGGTGCTTTTTGAATATGTGCCATCTGCAAAACTATTACTTGAAAATGATTACTATAAATGGAAATATTAATAGAAATAGAGAATAGCATTAGAACATTATTTCTGACATTTGAACTTATTTGGACCAGAACTTTATTTTCAGAGATTAGTATATTTCATTTTCTCTATATGATTATATTTAGTTAATAATAATGACTATTTTACATACTTACTTGCTGGCAGTCACTGTGTTAATTCTTTAATATCTTGACACTTTGAATTCGAATAGCAACACTATATAGTCAATAATCTCTTCCTCTGATTCACTTTGAAATGACAAATCTATTAAATCTCTTACAGTCAGAGCTGAGATTCCAAGCCCACCAATTTGATTTTAGAACTGGTATGTGTTCCTACTTCTCCATTAAGAGAATTTTTAAAAGAAATCAAGTAATTATTAAAAATTGAGCTAAGATTCCATGTCTGATATGGTTTTAAAAGAGAGATATCTACCAAGTATTCATAAAAAGTGTTTTATTTTCATAAGACAATTACAAGTATAAAATCATTGTGTTTTAATGGGATGAAAGAATTTGTACATTGGATAGTATACCCAGTTTCAGAATTTTACAGAATTTTGCATAAAATACCACCCAGTTTCAGAATTTATATTCCTGGTACTCTGTGTCTCCTAGTATATGAGTCACCCTCTGTGAACAAGATCAAGTTTTCCCTTCTCAAGATGCTCACAGTTCAAAAGGAGAAATAAATGCGTAAAAAATAAATGGCAAACTGGATATGTGCACTGCAGTAAAGTGATTTTCTTCAAGAATTTCAATAATAGTTTTTACAGAATAAAATGTACTACTCTATAATCCAAACAGCATTGAGAGAAGTCTAGAAATTTCACCTGTGTCACTTTCTCTCATTCTCTCCATCAGCACACGCATATAAAACTCAGTAGTTTCTTGAACATTATTTATTTTAACTTCCCTGTGATAATAAAGAAAGCCTTCCAAACAAAGCAGCTCTGTTGTCTGGGCAACGCTTTCCTTTCCTGTATTCATCTGGTTCCGGATAGGTGTGGGGGCCCAGTAGGCAATATAACCCTCAAACAATATTTGGCCTCTGGGCCGCACGTGTGGCTTTTCCACCAGGCCCGTTGTCTGTCTTGTTTGTCATCGTCTGTCCCCTTTCTTATAGATATCGCGCCGACACCAACCCCCTACTCGGGACCTTTCGACTGGGGTGCGTGGGCTGGTCCCCAAAAATGGGGGATATGTTGCGGCCCAGGAGGCCAAATATTGTTTGAGGGTTATATTGCCTACTGGGCCCCAACATATAGGAAACCATTTTAACCAGCTGTCAAGATATGCAGATTATATCCCTAATGGATGACAAGGATCCTATCGGAGCTGAGTAATGAGATTCAGTTTTAGGAGAAATGCTTCCCTATAAAACAATATGGAATTTGGTGTTGGGATGCCAGATTACACGCTAGCTGTAACATAATCACTCTAAACCTATTGGGCATTCATTAGGCAAATATTTTCTGAGCATATAAATAGTGTGGGATATAGATAAAAATACACCAGACCCTTGCTTTCCAAGAATTCATGGGTTCGTAGGAAAGACATATGAGCAGATAAAAGCAACAACAAAACCAAAGATCTAATACTTCATCGTAAGAAAAATGTTATTTTGTTTTTCTACTACAAGCTGCCACAGTGATTTGAAACAGTTAATTCACATTCTGTTATGTGGCCTATTCATTGAAGCTCTGTCTAGATATATTAGAAGCAGAAAAATTCAAATTCCAAACATGCTATCGAACGGAGCGGATCAGACTTGGTTTGTCCGTGTGGCAGTGTGATTGGCAGGAATTCAAAAGTACCATTCACTTCCTTTGAACAGCTGTGTTTTATGATCAAGCTGACCAATGTGAATAGAAGATTTGGTTGGAATGCTTTTTGGAACCATTCTGTCAGAGAATGTGTGGACGCAGCTACAGCACAATTTTAGGGCTGTGCAGTGGTGAGCATCTTGTACCCAGATTTTAATATCGTCCCCCAAAACCACAGACCACCAGGGAGGCCGAAGCACGCATGCAAAAGCAAAGGGCTTTATTACGAATTTAGGCCTGGCCAGCCTAAACTCGGGCTCATAGACTCCAACAACACACTGGATCCACGTGGAGCAAGCCCCGAACATGGCGGAGCAGGGCCTTTTATGAGTTTAGGAAGGGGGAGTTACAGGAAATTGTGACACAGCTACAGGGGCCAATCAATATAAAATCACATCATTGACAGTAGCTTTAACCAATTACAGAGTGGACCCAGAACCCCCAGGTAGGGCGTGACTGGGACCCTCATATAGGGTGTGATTAGTCTTAACCTCCATCTTTAGGCCCACCCTCAGAAATGTTAATGGTGTTAGCTGGTCTTCAAGGTCAGAGGGGAAACCTGAATCAGACCTGCATCCTTACAAGCATTTCGGTGATGTCTCCCCTAATAACCTCCATTTAGAAACAAGTTTTCTTATGCCCAAAACTACTTAGATTTTTGTCTATCCTGATTATATGGCCACTGCCTTACATTCCCTCTTCCTTTAAAGTGGAGAAACGGGTACCCACCTGCACTGTTGGTGGGAATGTAAACTGGTGCAGCTGCTCTGGAAAACAGTGTGGAGGTTCCTCAAAAAACTATCCATAGAACTCCCTTATAACCCAGCAATAGCCCCGCTAGGATTTACCCAAGGGATACAGAAGTGCTGATGCATAGGAGCACATGTCCCCCAATGTTCATAGCAGCACTGTCAACAATAGCCAAATCATGGAAAGAGCCTAAATGTCCATCACCTGATGAGTGGATCAAGAAGATGTGGTATATACACACAATGGAGTACTACATGGCAATGAGGAAGAATGAAATATGGCCATTTGTATCAGAGTGGATGGACCTCGAGGGTGTCATGCTAAGCGAAATAAGTCAGGCAGAGAAGGACAGATACCATATGTTTGCACTCAGAGGTCTAACAGGAAAACAGGAGAAACCTAATGGAGAACCAGGGGGAGGGGAAGAGGGAAAGAGATTTGGGGAGAGGGATGCAAAACCTGAGTGACTACTGAATACTGAAAAGGAACCAGAGGTTGAGGGAGGAGGGGGCGGGGGAAGGGAGGTGGTGGTGATGGAGGAGGGCACTTGTGGGGAAGCACGGTGTTATATGGGAACCAATTTGACAATAAACTATTAAAAATTAAATATGTATATATGCATCCGTGCAGTATTCAAATGTTGTCGAAAAGTTTTAGAAGGAGATGATGAATTTCCTTAAATTTATCCCAGATGACCACTCACATAGTGTTTGCCACAGAGTATTAAGTATCAACAATGATAGAATTCTTATGAGCAATATTTGGTTTAGCTGAAAAATCGAAGTAGTGATAGATTTTTTTTAAACTTTTTTCCTGTTTTTTATTTATTTTTGAGAGACAGAGAGAGACAGCGTGAGCAGGTGAGGGTCAGAGAGAGAGAAAGGGAAATACAGAATCTGAAGCGGGCTCCAGGCTCTGAGCTAGCTGTCAGCACAGAGCCCTATGCGGGGCTCGAACCCATGAACTGTGAGACCATGACCTGAGCTGAAGCCTAACGCTCAACCGACTGAGCCACCCAGACCCCCATAGGAGTGATAGGTATTAATTAGAATAGCTAATTTATGGAAAAATATATTGGCAAATCCATTGATTGACATTAATTGGAAAATCAAGATTTTTTTTAAAGAAGGAGAGTCTTGATCTCCCTCAGGAGCATGGCTCAGGTGTGTCTTGCCTTCTGACAAATGTCTGAGTCTCTGGTGCTGACAGCTGGGACACGTGTCACTCTGTGGATTGTTTTAGAAGAGGCAGCTTCCTTGACTTGTTGGCTTGATGTTCTTCTTTTCTTATTTTTATGTATGCAGGTGTCTTCCAAAGCTGTAGAGGGGCAAGAGCAATTTTAAATCCCTTCTTTAGATATTATCTACCTGTTACTTTTAATTTTAGATTTTGTAGCATTTATTATTTCTGCTTCAATATGTTTTAGCACTTCATTTCATACATCATCTTTTTCTCAACTGTTGTTCAAGTATGAACTCTTATACCTCCAGTAGGACTTATCGATGAAGGAAACCATGTGCTGATTATTTTGTCAGTAATCATATATTTGGTTGTTATAAGAACCTGGTGAAAGGAAAATAAGAAATTTCAGGAAATTCACATCTTAAAGAGTGGTGATTGCCTTGGAGGAAGCATGTTGTTGCCACTGATAGGACACCTGTTTATTTTAAGTTACTTCAACAGATTTGTTTCAGATTTTATCTGGACTGGTGTGTACTAGCCCGCATGATTAAAATAATTTTTTTAGGGCAGATGCAATAATTACAACTTTTTAAAAATTGAGGTATAATTACCATGCTGTGTTGTATTTGCTTCCAGTGTTCAGTATAATGATTCAACAAATTTTGTACATTCCGCAGATCAAGATAAGAGTGATCTTAATCATCTTTATCTATTTCACCCATTTGCACTTCCATCTCCCCTCTGGCAACCTCCAGTTTGTTGCAACTTGTTTTTTCCCCATGGAAAGAATTTGGGTGTGAGGACGATCTGGCTGCCACACTTGGCATCCCCATGATCGCCAGGTTCGATTTGGCTGATCTGGCTGGCTAGACAGCGGCCGCTTCAAGTCTCACCGCCTGGTGCGCGTCCTTCCGGAAACTGCGCGCTGGAGCGAAGCGGATGAGCTCCTATAAAGCCGGACTCTTTGGCCAGGCACATAATCATCCCAGCCCCTCCCTGAACCTCCAAATGCGCCCCCTCTTCCCGTTAGCAGAACAGTGGGCGTGGTCAGGCCTCCAGACGTCCAGTTGAGGTGCTCTGTGTGGCAGTCTGCCTTTCTAAATAAAAACAAATCATGAATCATGATATCTGAATGTTGAAAAAGGAAATGTTCAGTATCTTGAGATCCTTTTAATAAAGAGAGAAAAGTTGCTAAAAGAATATGTTCAACAATTAACAGGAACATATGATTTAATGAATGATTTTAGAGAATATTAGGTACATTTATCCCAAAATACATGCCAGAAGAACATTAGGAGTGCCATGATTACACAGAGATTGGTTGATACAGCAGATGTTATGTTAATATTTTACAAAAATAGAAAACTTACTTATTGGGTTTGGAGGGAAGAACCCTCCAAGAGCTTAAGGGTAAATGCAGAAAAGTATTTTTTAAATCTTATTAGTATTGAACAATAATGGAATAAATGTGCTGATACCAAAAGGAAGTTGGATTTTAAGGCTATGATTCAACATAGTCCGCATATGTTAATTTAATAAAAAAACTTTATCATTATATGACTGTTTACATATTTAAAATTTTCCAATTTAAGTACAATTGGTATATTGTTATATGTTGCAAGTCTTTGCATACTGCTGTTGTATAATCGTATATAGGAAATGTTGAATAAAATCACACTAGGCTTTGATGAGAATTGTGTTAATGGAGTAATCATTGACTTTTTAAAATTACTAGGAAGGTGGTCCGGAGGGCGGAGGAATTTTCCGTCTGTTATGTGTCTAAATCAATCTTTAAAATGCGTTTATCTGACCTTGGTAATTGCTTGCTAGTGTTGCAACTCAACACCTTGGTAGCAAGGTGGTGACTATGTAATAATGTTCTTATCCCATTTCATAAAATAAATAAGTCAACAGTTGATTTAATAGAAAAAAAAGGCAAATGGAAGCACACAGGGCCAACTCTATATACAATTTAATTCTGAGATCTAGCATAGGTTTATGATAATAAAAGCCAATTATATTTATTGTCCCTTTACATTCTACAAAGTACTATTTTCACATCTAATAAAAATAACATCATTATGAACAACTCTACAAATTTTGAGACTAAGGAATATTACTTGATTTTCAAATGACTGTGAGAGTGACGGCCAAGTTAACCAAACCCTGTTGCTCTGATATCCATCATGTGCTCTTATCACATCACTATCAGGAGGAGTCCGTAGATTTGAAAATGAGGGAAAGATTGGAAACTGAAGTCATTCAGAGCCATGAAAAAAAAAAATAAAAGAAGGCATTTCATCTCAGTTTGAGGGCTTTGATCCCTTTTCTTAATTTGGTTGTCATCAGCTTTTGTTCTGGGGTCAAATCAAAACAAACAAAAATATCCTATCACCTCAGACCTTGAGATAGGAGAGTCTCATGTGTGTTCACACTGCTGAACTGTTATTCAGCATGAACTGGTTCTCTGCCTTGAAATTTTAGGTGTATATGGCTTTGTTCATTTTACCTGATAGTAAAAATTTGGACTCAATACAAATGCTGTTTTAGAAGATGAGAACATTACTTTCTGTTGAGCAATAATCAGCAATATACCTACAATCCCTATGGCATATGAAGGGTTTAAGGAAGATGGAGAGAAATTACAGGATTAAAAGTGCAGAAGAATGTTTAGCATTGTGTGCAGTGCTCTTTTGCTTCTGAACACCCTCAACCATTTCGGGTTAATATGAAAAAAAAAGTTTAACATGCCATACAAAGAAAATATTTCATTCAGTGGATCTTGAGAAACTTAACAGAAGACCATGGGGAAGGGGGAGGGGAAAAAACTTACAGAGAGGGAGGGAAGAAAATCATAAGAGACTTGTAAATATAGAGAACAAACTGAGGGTTGATGGGGTGGGGGACAGGGCAAAGTGGGTGATGGGCATGGAGGAGGGCTCTTGTTGGCATGAGCACTGGGTGTTGTATGGAAACTAATTTGACAATAAGTTATATTAATAGATTGCAGTATATAAGAATACTCATTATGTGATTGTGTGTGTGTGTGTGCATGTGTGTGTGGTTGCTATATATTTGTATTTATTTAAACTCATAAGTACTTGTATTTTATACTCTTAGAAATAAAAAGATAGTCACCTTTAGAAGTATAAGAACTTATAAAGTACTTGGCAATCACGATAAAATAGTTCCTATCCTTCCTTTCCAATACAGGGGATTAGAGCGAACGTTTCAGTTCAACAAATGTTATTTTGCTTAAAATAATACTTTATCAGGATAATAATATGTTTTAGTTATGGAAATTTGAAAAATACAGAAGTAAAGTTAAATAAAGAACAACAATAATCAGACTTCATATCCCAACATATGTACAGCAGACTAATTTCCTTAATAAAGTTTGCAATATATCACGTATAAAACATAAAGCGCAGACCTTCCCTTTTTGAGCACAGCTGACGTGGCAAGAGACTGAGAGGAGCCAGAGGGAGGAGCAGAGAACAGGAAGGGCAAGGAAGCGCCAGCCAGAGGGCTGCTGGGGGAGCACTCGGTTCTACCCAGTCCTGAACAAGGAGGAGTCTCATTATTAGAATCCCTCACCAAAACAGACTCTAGAAGGTGAATTTCTCAAGAAAGGGCAAGTTACCAAACAAAAGAAGTACTCAAAGGATAATACAGATGTGAAACTTTATGTAGAAGGAGGAAAAACAGCGTCAACAAAGAATTTCTAACAACAGTCTCATTACAATATATCTTTTAGACTAGAATCCACTCTACTAGTATAGTCCTCAAAAGATATAAACCTGGCATTTATTTGAAGAAGGTCCCAATTGGTGACTCCTCGCAGGTACCTAATGGAATGAAAAAGGGAATTCACTTTAAATGAAAGCCTCAAATATCCCACATATAAAGTTTTGTTGATCATAATCTCACAGTCCCCACAATCACATAAATGGAAGAAAAAACCATTATGGGCAGAAGCAACAAACAGTCATAACAAAGTAGCAGAATTTCAAGGTGGAATCATCAGATTATGAAAAGCTGATGACACAAGAGAACCATAGTGTAATTTTATTAATATATGTTAAAATAGACCTGATAACCAAAGCCTTCCCAGAGATTGGACATCAAGGTTAAAGTTACCAGGAGAAAATCACAATTCTAAACTTTCATGGACATAGCAACGTAACTTTAAAATATATAAAACCAAAAGTGAATGGACTACAAGAAAGAATTGATCTCTACAGATCTTTTTGGAAAGATGGAAGACTTTTAATTAAGTTTTTATTTTAATCCCAGTATACTTAACATACGATGAATATTAGTTCCAGGTGTACAATATAGTGATTCAACAACTCTATACATTACTCAGTGCTCATCAAGAGAAGTGTACCCTTAATCCACACCACCTATTTCACCAACACCCCCCCCCCGTAGCCGTCATTTCGTTCGCCATAGTTCAGAGTCTGTTTCTTGGTTTCTCTCTCTTATTTCCATTATGCATTTTTGTTCCTTAAATTCCACATGTGAATGAAATCATACTGTATTTGTCTCTCTGACTGACTGACTTCACTAGCAAGAAGTATGGAAGATTCGAACCACAAAAATTACAGGATGAAATTGAAGCACATAGAGAGTATTTCTTTCCTAAAGCATGAGTATGTCCTGAGAACCATTTTGTTCTGTAAAAATGTACAGAAAAATCCAGCAAGACTTCTGAGAAAAGGTGGATTGGAAAGGACAGTACAAAACTCTGTGGCTTTGAAAAAAGTGCAGGAAACACAAAAGAGGGTAATTAAGACTCCAGGGGACAATTTGGACAGCCCGTGCAGCCTATTAGCAGCGACAGATGCCGTCACAGTGGTTACTAAAAATGTACCAAAACAATAGAGGGATAATGACGGCAAAACTGTATTTGGACCCAGGCTGGTGGGTGCTGAGACCAGACAGATGGAAAGGAGCCTGAGCCAGGGGGCCCCTGTCAGGAAGAGCACGGGGGACAGGGCGGGGGGCAGGGCCCAGCCCAGCGGGAGGGGAGTGGCCTCTCTCCCATGGGGCCCAGGACCCAGAGGCCAGCAGTGGTGCCATCACTCTCCCGTTTCCTCATAAAGTTCATAATTCGTTATCATTCTGCCTCCTTTTCTCTAGGATATGTTGTAAAATGAAAGCATCACCATGAGTTTTACTCTATTCCAGAATAATTCCCCTATTAATCAATCATACATGACTGAATTTGCTTCAGAGACACACATGTTGTGGCCTAACGGGCTGCGCATAGAACATTGCACTTGGTGACTGGAGAAAACGTAGTCTTTTCAAATCAAGTCCATGAAACGAATAGACTGTATTCTCTGATTATAGCACAATCTAGTTAGCAGAATTGAGTTAATTAATAACGAAAGGAAACTCATTAAAACCTCCATACATTTGGAAAGAAAAACATTGGAGACTAAATGTAGTCTCGTAAGTCACTCAAGTTCAAGAAGAAATCATAATGGAAACACATGCAAATTCATGCAGTATTGTAATACAGAAGTGATTAAATATAAACATTCATAGGACACAAAGAAAATGTATTCTTTAAGGTGTTTATTGGGGGAAAAATCCAAGACTAGAGATTATTTTAAATATTAAGAAAAGTGCAATGAGAGAAATTGTGAAAATGAGAATTACAACAGAAAACAGAAATGCAAAAGAGAAGAGCAATAAAGTTCAGAAGATAAAAAAAAAAGAACAGCTCAAAATAAAGATTAATCAAAATATTACAAACGATTTTTTTAAATTCCCTTTTTTTAATGGTTTTTACTTGTTTTTGAGAGACAGCACTAGCAGGGGAGGGTCAGAGAGAGGAGACACAGAATCCAAAGCAGGCTCCAGGCTCTTCTGAGCTAGCTGGCAGCACAGAGCTGGACGCGGGGCTCGAACCCACGAACCGCAAGATCATGACCTGAGCCGAAGCCGGAAGCTTAACCGACTGAGCCACCCAGGCGCCCCTACAAACAATTCTTAACACAAGGCTTTCCACTTCTTCAATCCCTCCCCACCACACACACACACACACACACACACACACACTCGGGCACACACATGCACACACCCCCAAACCTACCGATTCTGAGAACACATACTCCCGGGGGCAAGAGAGAGCAAACGATAAGGAAAGATCCAGTAGCAGTACTGCGAGGTGTGCCGCCTGCTCCGCCCACTTTTCCTCCGTATTTTCCAATTTGGGAGGAATTGACATCTTCGTGGCACTATGGGGATAGGAATTTGAAGCTAGGGCTTGTGAAGTGTTGGGGCCTTGAAGAGCCACATGTTAAAAGTAAGAATAAACCTGAAGTAGACAGTTCCTCACCAGGGACTGCTGTTCAGCCTCTAGTGAGCTCCGATGCCAAAATTAGCTTAAATAGTCCAGGACTGCTAGAGTCCCCAGGGGCACACGGAAGCGAACGCACCTCTCTCTGGAGGCAGAGGACAGCATCCTAGACTGTCAATTATTTCTGTAAATACCCTTTTCATGTACAGTGTTCTGCATGCGATAAAAATTAACCACCAACAGAAACTTGAATGAAAATTGCAGACACTTAGGAATAAATCAACAGGGGCTTCCATAATTCGGGTTCTCAGAAGCAGACGCTTAAACTGTTAATACATTTGAAAATTAAGATAAAATCGAAAGATTCCTGAAATAGTTTTTTTAGTGCCAACTCTAAACAAGACAAACAGCTAACTATTAAAGAATTCAAAGAGATATTAATGGGAATGGCAATAAAAAATGACCCACTAATGGGTACAGGTTTCTTTTCAGGGTAACAAAAATGTTCTGCAATTAGATACTAGTGAGAGCTGAACAACCTTGTGAATACACCGGAAACCGCTAGACTGTGGACTTTAAAAGAAGAGGAACGGGCAGCATCTCCCCAGAGGCAGCATAAGGTCTACCACTTCTTCAGGTAACAGATCATGTCATCCTTTTCTCCCGAGCTTTATTGTTGAAAATAACATTGTGTAAGTGCAAGGTATACAATGTGACGAGTTGAAACATGTATATAATGTAAAATGACTACAACAATAAGGTCAGTTAACACCTAGATCTCCTCATACAACTACTTTTTTTTTTGTAGCAAGAACACTTAAGATCTACTCTCTTAAGAACTTTCAAACATACAACACCGTATTGTTAATTGTTGTCACCATGCTATAAACCAGGCCCCCTAAATTTACTTGCTTTATACCGGCTATTCGTACCCTTTGACCCACATTTCCGCATTTGGGGAAATATTTCTGCATATCTCCGCCGACTGGAAACCACCAATATAATCTCTGTTACTTAATACGATCAACTTTCATAGATTTCACATGTGAGCGGGATCATTTATTTGTCATTCTCTGACTTAATTTGTTCACATAGTTTCCTCTGTGTCAATCATGTTTTACAAATGCAGACGCCTCATTTTTTATGGCTGAAAAATTCTATTGTGCACACGCGCGCTCGCGCACACACACGCACACACAGGTAGTTTCCGTGTCTTAGCTATTGCAAATGCTGGGATTACCATGAGGAGTACAAATATCTTTCTGAGAGATAGCAATTTCATTTCCTCTGGAAATACACCCACACATGGGATCACTGGATCATAATGCTAGTTCTATTTTTTTATGCTTATTTTTTAATTTCTTATTTTATTTATTTATTTATTTATTTTTGAGAGAGAAAGAGTGTGAGCAGGGGAGGGGCAGAGAGAGAAGGGGGCGGAAGATATGAACAGGCTGAGAGCAGCAAGCCTGATGCGGGGCTCGAACTCATGAAGTCATAAGATCATGACCTGAGCCAAAGTCAGATGCTTAACCAACTGGGCCACCCAGGCACCTTATACTTTTTTTATTTATTTAAATTCAAGTTAGTTAGCATACAGGATAGTACTAGTTTCAAGAGTAGAATGCAGTGATTAGTGACTTAATTTCTGAGGAAACTCAGTACTGCTTCTCACAGTGGATATACCAATTTGCATTCCCAAGAACGGTGCACAAGTGCTTCCTTTTCCACATCCTTGCCAGCATTTATTCTTGTCTTTTTGATGACAGTCATTCTTACAAGGTGGGGTGATATCTCATTGTGGTTTTGATATGCACTTCCATAATGATTAATAATGTTGAGCACCTTTTAAGGTACTTGTTGGCCATTTGCATGTCTTCTCTGAAGAAATTATCCGTTCAGGTCTTTTGCCTGTTTTTAAATCATATTATTAATTTTATTGCTAGCAAGGTACGTTTATTTTTTTTCAAGTTCATTAATATATTTCAAGAGAAAAAGCACAAGTCAGGGAGGAGCAGAGAGAGAGGGAAGGAGAGAGAATCTTAAGCGTTGGGGCCAACACAGGTTTTGAACCCACGAACTGTGAGATCATGACATGCGCTGAAGTCTGTGAGATCATGACATGAGCTGAGGTCAGACACTTACCATATCCCCCCAGGTGCCCCAACCGGTCTTAAGTTTCTTATATATTTTGGATATTAATCCCTCATCAGGTACATGATTTGAAAATATTTTCTCCTATTCCATAGATTGCCTTTTTATTTTATTGACTGTTGCTGTGCAAAAGCTTATTAGTTTGATGTAGTCCCACTGCTCATATTTTTGATTTTGTTGCTTGTATTCTCATTTCAGCATAAAAAAAAAAATACTGCTAAAACCAATGATAGGGAAATGCTTCCTAGTGTTTTCTTCTAGGAGCCTTACAGTTTCAAGTCTAATGTTTCAGAGCTTAATTCATTTAAAGTTAATTTCTGTGAGTAGTATAAGATATGGGTTTAGTTTAATTGTTTTGAATGTGAATATCCAGTTTTCCCAACACCATTTACTGAAGAGACTATCCTCCCTTCATGGGTATCCTTGGCTTTCTTGACAAATTTTAGTCGATCATATATGCATTATTTCTGAACTCTTCACTTTGTTCCATTGGTCTATTTGTCTAATGCCAGTACTGTATGTGTTGATTACTATAGCTTTGTAATATGGTTTGAAGTCAGCAAGTCCACTGCCTGCATTTAGTCTTTGTCATTTCTCAAGATTATTTTCATCGTTTGTGGTTCTGTATAAATTTTCAGATTTTTTTTCTATTTCTGTGAAAACAACTATTGTGATTTTAACAAAGATTGCAGATAATCAGCAGATGGCGTTGAGTAGCATGGACAATTTAACAATATTATTTCTTCTTCTCCATGAACACAGTATCTTTTCATTTGTTTGTGTCTTCTTCAATTAATTTCATCAGTGGCACAGCCTTCCACCTACACAGGCCACCTCTTTGATTAGATAGGCTTATTTTTAAATATTTTATTGTTTTTGATGCTAAAGTGAGTGGTGGTACTTTCTTTTTCCTTTTTTTTGGGGGGGTAGTTTGATGTTAGTCAATAGAAAGGAAATATAATAGAAAGGATTTGTGTATGTTGATTTTGTATTTTGTAGCTTTAATGAATTAGTCAATTAGTTTTAACAGCTTTTATGTGGAGGGAGTCTTGGGGTTTTCTATATATGAGATAATGTCATCTGAAAACACATAACTTCACATCTTTATTTCTAATTTGTATGCCTTAAATTTCTTTATCTTGCCTATTTTCTCTTCCTAGGATTGCACCTAGGAATGGTGTGTGCCCTCCTCCTGATCTCATCCTGATTTTCTGATCTTAGAGGAAAAGTTTTCAACTTTTCACCAATGACTATGATGTTCATTTTGGATTTGTTTTTATCATAGTTCTTATCTTGAAGGGATGTTGGATTTTGCTAAAGGTTCTTTCTGCATGTATTGAAATGATCATGTTTTCACGTCATTTTATCAATAAGCTGAGCGATTTTTTTTTATCTGAGAGACAAATCGCATGATCGTAGTATGATTCTTTTCACATGCTACTGAATTTAGTTTACTAGCATTTTGTTGAGGACATTTTCATCTGTATGAAGGATATTGGCTGGTAGCTTCCCTTTCTGCCATGTTTTCATCTGCCTTTTGTATCAGGGAAATGCTGTCCTCCTCATTAAAGGAGTTTGGGTGTAGTCTACCTCTTTAATTTTTTTGGAAGAATTTGAGAAAACTTGGTATTAATTATTCTTTAAACGTTTTTTTAGAATTCACCTTGAAGCCATCTGATGCTTTGCTTCTGTTTTGGGGGAGTTTTTGATTACTAATTCAGTCTTCTTTGTTATTGGTCGATTCAGATTTTCTATTTCTTCATGATTCAGTGTCATGGACTCAGTGTCATCCATTTCTTACAGGTTTTCCAATTTTTTGACTTACTATATGTTCATTGTAGTATCTTATGATCCTATGTATTTCTGTGGTATCAGTTGTAATGTTTCCTTTTTCATTTCTAATTGCATTTGAGTCTGCTCTCTTTTTTTCTTTGTAGGTCTAGTTAAAGTTTTCTTGATTTCATTTACCTCTTTTAAAATAATCTTAGTTTCTTTGATCTATTATTTTCCTTTTTTTCTATTTCACTTATTTTCCTTTCTCTCCTTTCCCTTATTATCTCATCCTTCTACTAACTGGATTTAGGTTAGTCTTCTATTTCTAGTTCCTTGAGATGTAAAGGTAGGTTCCTTAATTAGAGAGATTGTAGACCTTTCTTTTTCTTTTCGTTAATTAACATTTTTAAACATTTATTCATTTTTGAGATACAGAGAGAGACAGAATGTGAGTGGGGAAAGAGGCAGAAAGAGAAGGAAACAGAATCTGAAGCAAACTCCAGGGTCTGAGCTGTTAGCATATAGTCTGACACAGGGCTCTAACTCATGGACCAGGAGATCATGACCTGATCTGAAGTCACATGCTTAACCAACTGAGCCACCCAAGCACCCCTATTTTTTCTTAATGTAGGAATTTACCAATATAAACTTTCCTCTTGGGAACTGTTTTTGCTGCATCCTATAAGTTTTGGTATATTGTGTTTCCATTTTCATTTGTTTCAATATATTTTTTAATTTGCCTTTTGATTTTTTTACCCATTGATTATGTAGGGGTGCATTGCTTAATTACCACATATTTGTAACGTTCTAGCTTTCACCTTGATAATGACTTCTAGTTTTAAACTACTGTAGTCAGAAAAAAATACTTTTGATGACATGACATCTGATCTATCACGGAGAATGTTCTGTGTGTGCTTAAGAAGAAGGTATTCGGCTGCTTTTTGATGGAATGTTCAAAATCTATTAGGTTTATCTGATGCAAAATCTAGTTCATTGCCAAAGATGCCTGATTAATTTTCTGTCTGAATGATTTATTCTTTGTTGAAAGTGAGGTTGGGAGTCCTCTACTAGTGTTGTACTGTGTTTATTTCTCCCTTTGGTTCTGGTAGCATTTGCTTAATATACCCCAATGTTGAATGCATACTTATGATTGTTATGTTCTATTGATGAGTTGACCCCTTTATCATTACATGATGACCTTCTTTGTCTCTTGTTACTATTTTTACTTTAAAGTTTATTTTGTTTGATGTGAGTATAGCTTCCCCTGATCTTTTGTGTGGAATATCTTTTCCATCCCATGATTTTGTGTCCTTAATGCTGAAATAGTTCTCTTGTAGGCTGCATAAAGTTGGGTCATTTTTTTTTCCCCATTCTACTACTCTATGCTTCAGATAAGATCATTTAATCTATATATAGTTAAGTAATTATGGAGTGGTAAGCACAAATGCCATGATATTATTTTCTGACTGTTTTGTAATTATCCGGTTCATATCTTACTCTCTGAGTGCATTCTTTGTGATTTGATGATTTTCATACTGGTATGCTTTGACTCCCTTTACTTTTTTGTGATTCTAGTTGCCAGCCTGCATGGTCTTGCAGCAGTCATGGCTGGATTCAGGCCTGCAGGTGGTTGTGGGGGCTTCAGCTTTCAGCGTCCCCTCGCACAGCTGCAGGAGAGAGTTGTGGGCATGCGTAGGGCCACAGAGGCTGGTGATGGGAGTTGGGCCAGAGGCATGCAAGTGTAGAGCTGTAGAGGACAACTGTAGGTAAGTGCAGTGGCGCCGGCCTGAGAAGTCAGGGCTGCACCTGCCCACAGGCAGGCACGGAGGCCTTGGCGGTTACAGCGCTCTCCTGTGGCTACAGCGGCTAGCCTTGGGCACATACACCGTGGTGGGCATTAGGCACCATGGGTGACCACGCGCTGGCATGTGCACACATAACGCAGTGAGAGATGCCACGCCTGGCTGTTGGAATGAATCTAGGTAGTGTACGAAGAGGTTGAGGGAGCATGGGGAAAAACAAGAAATTGATATCTGCAGACACAAACACTGGGTGCAAAACTTTGATCTGCAGAATCTGCGAGGTATCCACGAGAGCTCTGCCGGCCACCGGTTCCCTCAGTGAGGACAGCTGGTAGGGTTGTGTGTGGAGCAGCCTTCTGGGGCCCAGGGCAGGGCCCTCAGTGACGAGAGCTGTGGGACGTGCCGCGGGGAGCCTGGGCCATGGAGGTCCGCACCGTGAAGACCACTGGAGTCTTCTGTGAGAGCAAGCGAATCCTCTCGGAGTGGCTGACCTGGTAACCACGGCCTTCCTTGTTCCTGACCGTCTCTAAAGGCCTCAGTCTTGCCCACCCTGGGTGGCGTGACACTGAAGCAGGGGCTTGGTGTAGTTTCTAGACAGGCTGGGGTCTTCGGCCGTTCAACCCTTCCCTTCTTCCTGGAACGCAGAACTCTCTCAGACTGGGGAGCTCCCCTTGGTGCTGAGCGTGCCAGCCTCGGGAAGGGAGGATGCAAGCAAAATAAATCTGCTCTTCCTGAGCCTGTTGCGTGATTGCCCTGTTGTTTTATCCCCCTGTGTTGCTAAATCCTCTTAAGTGGGCGCCTGAGCTCTTCTCCAGCTACTTTATTTGCAGATATGTATCTAATTGTCACTCCTTGTGGGGAAAGAGAGGCGGGATTCATCTCTCCGCAATCCGGGGATCACCACAACCCCCAGACCATTGAAATCTAGGGCAACACTGTAGAGAACAAAAGGAAACAGAACTGCTATCTCAATACACTTATTCTATATGACTAGTGTAACCGGATAGAAAATTAGAAAGTGAGATAAAGGGGGAAAATACCAATTTTATTCAAATACAGAGATACAGATTACATAAAAACTAACAAATGGAATGCAGTATAAAACAGATGATAATCATTATGTCATGGGTTTATTATAAGAGAGAGGGCGTGTTTGACTTTAGAAAATCAATTAATGAAATATATTTCCTCAAGAAATTTAAGAAAACCACTATCTCATTAAATGAAAAACATAATCATTTGATAAAATGCATCTATTATTCATTAAAAAGAAAACGAAAACAAAAACAAACCAAATAAAACAACATTAAAATTTTAGTCTATACATGAAAAAGAACGCTGTTGATTAAGTAAAGTGTATTTTCAAAAAATACAGCAAATATTGCCTTCAATGGGTAAACTGAAGATCCTTGTAAATTCAACAGCATGACAGAAAGGTTTAATTTCAATATTTCTTTTACTACAGTGCTAATAGGCTTGTCACATAAAAATAGTAATAGTATAAAAATATAAAGAATGAAGAAGTAGGATAAAATACTACTATTTGCATATGAGGTATTTATTTGGCTGTATATAATCTCCACACCAAAATCTCAAATTGTAAGAACTAATAAACTAGCAAAATTATTATATATAAGATCAATTTGTGTTTATGTGTGACATTTCTATATAGCAGGAGCAAGCCTTTTGAGAATAAAGTATAATAAAAATTTCTCAAAGTACCAAAAGTATAAAATATGCATTGTAATAAATGAAATGATATTTAAAAGACTTGCATATAAAAATATATAAAGCAATAAAACACATTACAGAAAACCCAGATAGTTGAGAAATTAATACGACTCAGGCTACCAGAAAGCTTTCTTGGTTTCTAGTGTTCTAAATTCTATAACAAAAGAAGATTTGTTTTTCTGAATTGCATGACTGTTTGTTATTTTCATGACTGAAAAAAAAGAGGCTTTTGAATAGTAAGGTGCTTAGGTAAAAGAAAGATAAATTAAGTAACATGTCAGATACTTGTCAGGTACATGAATGCCGTATGTTCTGCATAATAAAGTATGCTTGCTCAGTAGAGCCTACAGTCATTTTGTTTTCTTCCTTTGTTCTAAGGTACGGTTCTAAGAGTATTCCCAAGTTAACATAGTATTTGCAACAGTTATAGTGGACAGTTGAGAATACTTTGCAATATTAAAAGAATTAGTATTACTATTAAATATTTCCTTATGTTTATCTAGACATGTATGCATGAACATGATATAATTTATTCCTTGAAAAGATGAACACAGAACCATAGGATTGTGAATAGTGTTATTTTATTTTAAAAATGATACAATTTTTAAAATTGTATTTTATTTTAGCAACGGCCATGCTGCGTTGCTCACCTTGCTTTCTGCTAGAACTGACTTATTTTTCTCCTTTTTAATTTAAGACATAACTATATAAAGTATTACTAGAACAATTCACAAAATGATTATATAATATGGATAGGTTGAATAAATGACAATGCCAAAGGGGTCCAGGGGAGGAATTGGGTATCCTCTGCTGCATGCCACATTTGTGGCAAGTGAAACAATAAGGATTGGTTTAGATTAGCTAAAATTATACATTGCAAACTCTGGGACAAGTACTGATTTTAAATTATATAGTAAAGGTGTTTAGGAAAGAGATAAAAATGGAACCATATAAAGGTCAATTAAAATCAGAGAACACAGGGAAGCCTGGGCGGATTAGTTGGTTAAGCATGTGTCTCTTAATTTCGGCTCAAGTCATGATCTCACAGTGGTGGGATTGGGCCCTGGTTGGGGCTTCAAACTGAGCGTGGAACCTGCTTAGGACTCTCTCTCTCTCCTCTCTCTACCCCTCCCCTGTTTGTGCTTTTTTCTGTCTCTCTCAAAACAAGTAAATAAGCATTTTTTAAAGAGTCAGAGAAGACAGAAAGAGAGGAATGTGGCAATAAATTGAAAATGGGCGAGCATGGTAAATATCAAGCTAATAATTATTTTGAATACCAATTGTCTAAATACATCACTTAAAAGACAGAGCTTTAGAATGGGGGAAGAAAAGACCCAACCATATGTTATTGTGTCATGTACCAGGAAACATTTTAAATGCAAATAATCCGATAGGTTAAACTAAAAGTATGGAAGAAGATACACTAACACTGACAAAAAGAATGCCGGGTAAGCTATATAAATCTGAGGGGTAAATGCTCTTCCAAACAAGATAGGTGTCAGAAACGATCCTTCTACAGGAAGACCTTGAAATCTTTTAACATATATGCAGCCAACAAGAGTGTCAACGTATGTGAACCAGAAACTGGAAAGAAAGAAACAGAAGCATGAGTACGATTGGAAACTTCATTGCCCTTCTCTCAGTGATGGATAGATCACGCAGGCAGAAACTGAGTAGAGTGATCAGCACAGCACTATACATCAATTTATTCTAACTGATGTTTTAAAATATGTATCCAGTAATGCAAAACAAATATTCTTATCATGCTCACATGAAACATTCACCAAAATAGATCAAATAACAGGCAATAAAATACACATGAACACATATAAATTAATAAAAATCCTGCAAAGTATATTTCAGAATATGATGAAATAAAGCTACAATAACAGACAGATAACTGGTACACCCCCCACCAAATACTTGATGATTAAACAACATACTAAATAACACTTGGGTCAAAGAAAGGAGTATTAAGAGTAATTTAGAAATATCTTTATATAAAAGTGAAAATATAATTTATCAAAGAGTGGACTGTGGCCATGTAGAGGGACAAGATACTAGGGTACAAACTTAAAACATCTATAGGACTACTAAGCTAAAGGACCAAAAATTCTGGTAAAGCTAAGAAAATTGACTTGCAGCCTTAATACAACCTTTGTCAAAATTTCAGCAAGATATTTTGTGGACAAGACTCTCTAAAATCTAATAGCAAAAGTAATTTTGAAGAGGAAGATTGAAGTGTGATGGATCACTGTTGCTGATTTCAAACTTTATTTTAGAGCTTCAGAGCTCAGACTCTATGGTACTGACAGAGGCGTAAAATCAAAAATCAATGGAACAGAATTGTTGCCCCAGAAATGTACACACACAGATACGGCCAACTGACATTAGACAACGGTGCAAAAGCCGTTGAATGTAGTAAGCACTGGCTTTTTGAAAAATGGTACCGGAGTCAGGGTTTCTGGGTGGCTCAGTCGGTTGAGCATCTGACTCTTAGATTTAGCTCAGTCATGATCTCATGGTTCATGACTTGGAGCCTCATGCTGGGCTCTGCACTGACAGTGTGGATCCTACTTGGAATTCTCTCTCCCTCCCCCCTTCCTCTGCCACCCCCCCTCGTTTGTGCTCTCTCGGTCTCTCAAAATAAATGAACAACAACAGTAAAAAAAATAGTACGGGAGTGAATAGATATTCTTAGGAAAAAGTGAACCTTGATTTAAACCTAATTCTTTATTTAAAAAAATAACTCAAAATGTATCATAACTTAAATAAAAGCCATAAATGTATGAGACACTTAGAATAAAAGGTAAGGTAAAATACTAGGACCTACAGGTTTGTGAAGACTTTAAGACTTGAAGCCAAAAGCATGGTCATTAAGGAAGAAGTCAGTAAGTAGGACTTTGTCTGTGGAATTCTTTATCAAGAAGATTAAACACAACTCACAGGCTGGCAGAAAATATCTGTAAACTACTAATCTAATAAGGGGCTCATAGTTGAAATTTGTAAAGAATTCTCAATGCTCGGCAGTTTAAGAAAAGCACTCTGATTAGAAAATAGGGGGAAGATGTGAAGACACATCTCAATGAAGAGAAAATAGGACAGCAAGTAAGTAAATGAAAGTATGTTCAACAGCTCCAACCCTTAGGGAAGTGAAAAATTAAGAGCACATTATAATACCACTCCACGTCTATTAATATAGCTAAAATAAAAACACAGACAAGTCTGAATCCTGGCAAGGATGCAGAGAAATTGGGTTTCCTATCTATTTCTGGTGGGAGCATAAAATGATGCAGCCAATGTAGAAAATCTTTTGAGATGTTGATAAACCTAAATGGATTATTTATTTTTCAAGGGTTTGATTTTATAAGTTCTTTATATGTTTTGTATATAATCCTTTATCAGATAAGATGTTTGCAAATACCTTCCTCATTTCATAGGTTGCCTTTAGATTTGTTGGTTGTTTTCTTCCCTCTGCAAAACCTTTTTATCTTGATGAGGCCCCAATAGTTCATTTTTACTTTTGTTTCCTTGCCTTAGGACACACACATCTAGAAGGAAGTTGCCATGGCTGATGTCAAAGAGGTTATTCCTGTGTTCTCTAAAATTTTTATGGGTTCCTGTCTCACACTTAGGTCTTTAATCCATTTGAATTTATTTTTGTGTATAGCATAAGAAAGTGGTCCAGTTTCATTATTTTGGATATTATTGTCCAGTTTTCCCAAAATCATCTGTAAAGAGACTGTCTTTTCTCCATTGAATATTATATTCTGCTTTGTTGAAGATTAATTGACCATATAGTTGTGGGTTCCTTTCTGGGCTTCCTAATCTGTTCTTTGTGCCTATTTTTGTGTTGGGGCCATGCTGTTGTGATCACTACAGTCTGTAATGTAACTGAAGTCTGGAACTATGATGCCTCCAGCTTTGCTTTTGCTTTTTCAAGGTTGCTTTGGCTATTTGTAGTCTTTTGTGGTTCCATGCAAATTTTAAGAGTTTTTGTTCTAGCTCTGTGAAAAAGGCTGTTGTTTTGATAAGTATTGCACTAAATGCACACCGGTGTTTATAGAAGCACTATTTATAATACACAAATTTTGGAAACAGCCTAAGTGTCCATCAACAGATGAATGGATAAAGAAGATATAGTTTAAGGGCACCTGGGTGGCTCAGTCAGTTAAGCGTCCAACTTTGATTCAGGTCATGGTCTCACAGTTTGTGAGTTTGAGCCTCACGTCAGGCTCTGTGCTGACAGCTCAGAGGCTGGGGCTTACTTCAGATTCTGTATCTGCCTCTCTCTCTGCCCCGCTCCCACTCACACTCTCTCTCTCTCTCTCCCAAAAATAAACACTAAAAAAAGTGAAAAAAAGATGTAATGTAAAATCAGATGTGTGTACATATGTATGCACATATATATCTATATATATACATATATAAGAAATATTACTCTTTCATAAAGTAAGAATTAAATATTGCCATTTGCAAGATGTGGATGATGTTAAAGAGTAATATGATAAGCAAAATAAGTCAGTCACACACAGAAAGACAAAAACTATATGATTCTACTCATAGGTGGAATTTAAGAAATAAAACAACGGAGCAAAAGGGGGACAGACAGAGAGGCAAGACTCAGAAACAAGAAACCAAGAAACAGACTCTTAACCATAGAGACCAAACTGATGGTTACCAGAGGGGTGGGTGGCAGATGGGCTATATGGGTGTTGGGGATTAAGGAGTGCACTTGTGATGAGCCCTGGGTGTTGTGTGGGTGTTGTACACATAAAACTAATATTACACCGTCCGGCAACTAAAACATAAAGAAAAACTCAACAGAAAAAGAACGAAGAAAACCTAAGTGGAAATTCACCATATGACCATGTAATTGCACTCCTGGGCATTTATCCTAAAGGCATGAAAACTTACATGCACACAAAACCCATACCCAATTATTCATAGCAACTTTGTAACAGATAAAGACTGAAGACAACACATGTCCCTCAGTAAGTGAAAGGTTCATCTAACTTTTGTATATGCGTATCATGGAACACTACTCAGCAATAAAAAGAGAAACTATTGATGCATGCAGCGACGGAATGGACCTCTGTGGCGTTATGCTGAGTGAACAAAGGCCCCGTAATCTGTCATTGCATTTATGGAACGTTTCTTTAAATGATCAAAAAAGAGTGAGCACAGATTAGTAGTTCCTATGATTAGGGTTGGGTGTGGCTATAAATGGGCGGCATAAGAGAGGTGTCTGTGGTAATAGAATAGTTCTGTATCTTTATTTTGGTGTTGGTTAACAGAATCCAAAATTGGGATAAATTCACATTTCTCTCCACATACTCTTCATACCAGTGTCTTTCTGCACTAATATTTTATTACAGCTGCGTTAGTTGTAACAATTGGAAAAAACTGGCAAACAGTAAACAGAACTCTCCGTACTGTCTTGACTTCCTGTGGACCCATAAAAATCTTAAAATAAAAAGTTAAAAATAATAAATTTCTAAAAATATAATGTAAGTATTACTAATATTGCATATTCCCAAAACTCCAAAATGAGATAATTTCACATCGCAACGTGACTTTAAAAATGGTATCACAGGGGTCCCTGAGTGGCTCAGTTGGTTGAGCGGCCAACTCTTGAATTGACTCAAGTCATAATCTCACTGTCATGAGATCTGAGATTGAGCTCTGCACCAGGTTCCTCTGTGCTGGAGGTAGAGCCTGCTTGGGATTCTCTGTCCTCTCTCTCTCCTTTCTCTTTACCCCTCCCCTGCTTGTCCTCTCATTCTCTCTAAAAATAAACAATATCACATAATTTCTCAAAATTTTAAAATGGTTTGTCAGATATAAAAATATCTGAATACTAGATGGTCTGAGCTCTCAGTAAGTATAGGTAGGATTGGCAGAAATCATCACTGGGAATTGCACAGAAGAGAGGAGTGTGGAGGAAACTGCAGGTACACTTGGTAATCTCAGTGAAAAATTGGAATGGAAGATTCAGGGCTTGATGGGTTATTAGTCACATTTTATTGAGTGATGAAAGGATATATAGTGTTCTGTGACTGGAAATAAGTCAAAAGATTTTGTTGAAGGGAAACACGGATTATTAAGGTCAACTAGGCTTCTTACTTGTAATAAACCTGTTGTTTTATGGGGAAGGGGCTGAGGGGGGAAATGCTGATTAGGTAAAAAGCAAATAGAGCTGAGAAAGGATAAATTGTCCTTTTCTTTCTTTCTTTCTACTGGTAAGCTTTGTAGATCTTCCTTCTCTAAATGCATGAACTACAGCACACAAGTGTTTAAAATAAACTAACTTGAGGTTTTATTTTCCTCCAAGTTGAATATGTTAGCTGTATGGTTTTTAAATGACTCCAGAAAAGAAAAAAAAATGTTTCTAATACATTCCTAGCTTATAGGAGATATTATCACACCCATAGACAACAGTAGACCCTTAAATAACATATTCCTGGTGAATTTATAAACAAATTTAGAAGTCAAACGCCCACTTATCTCAAAAGAGAAGAGTTGTTGCTTCTAATTCTCTGTGAGGGATTTCTGCGCGGCGTTGGGGTTGTAGAGGAGAGGACGTGCCTCTCTAAAGAAGACATCGCATCCGACCTGGATGGCTTTTCCAGGTCACACAGATTTCCCGTTAATATCCAACATGGATGAGCCGCTGCTGCTCTGGAGGAGGCTGTACTGCTGAGGCACATGGGAGGCAGAAGTAACAAATTAAGAAGATATAATTACGCGAGTACAAAATAGGCCATGACTGAGTGGAGAGAGACTTTCTGTGATATTCACTCTAATTAGTGTCTTAGTGACCAAGGTCTTAACCTTCTCCTCTCAAGTGAGATTAAGGTATACCGCTCTTTTACCTGTTTATATTTTATAAGTGAAATGTTTTTATGTTTACAGTCATTTTTAATTAGAAAAACTTTAAATATCAAATATATACAGATATGACATGACATAACAAACCTTTATGTAGACATTGCATGGCCTCAACAACGGTCGCTGTGTGGTCACTTCCTCCACTTTCTCTGATTATTTTGAAGAAAATCCTGAACATGATACAACTTCCTTTTTATGTAGTTCAGTATGTATATTGAAAAAGTAACATTTTTTAGAATCACAGTTGCAATAGAACATCATTATCACAAGCAGTGCTTTCATATAAACAATTATTCAGTGTTTGAATATCTCCTATTGTTTCATAATATTTTAATGCTTTATTCAAATCAGGAATCAAGTAAAGATCATAAATGAAGATCATACCTTAACTCCCTTTTCTCCCTCTTCCTCTCTTATTCTCTCTCTCTAATTCTCTCTCTTTCTCTCTCTTCCTTGCAATTTATTTCTTGAAGGAACCAGGACTTCTGTCTGGTAGTGTTTCTCACAGACAGGGTTCTTTTTTCCAATTGGATTATCGTTGAGTAATTCAATATATTTATGTTCCTCTGCCCCCCCATAGATGTCTTACAAACCTCTAATTAGAGCCAGGACTTTGATAAGATTCACGTTTCATTATTTTTGTCAAGAATACTTACCTGGTAATGTTAGGTATATGGATCTCAAACTGCTTGTGTCATTTTCTTTTTTTTATAAAGTCAGCCATCACTGGTGACCATTGACTAGATCCATCTTTTCTTTTAAAAAAAATTATTAATGTTTTTATTTTTGAGAGAGAGAGAGAGACAGAATGAGCAAGGGAGGGTCAGAGAGACAGGGAGACACAGAATCCGAAGCAGGCTCCAGGCTCTGAGCTAGCTGTCAGCACAGAGCCCGATGGGGGGCTCGAACGTACGAACTGTGAGATCATGACCTGAGCTGAAGTCTGCCACTTAACCAACTGAGCCACTCAGGCGCCCCTAGATCCGTCTTCTCACTAGATTTTGAAAGTGGCTATAATTTATTACCTAGAATATATTGTAGTAGAAAATTTTCTCATAGCAACTATTTCTTTACCTTGAAGAACAATCCATATGTAAAAGATAGGACAAATGCTAGATTGGTTTTCTCTATTTACCTGTTTTCAAAATTATGGAATTTTTTTCCCCTTAAGAGAGGCAATAAGGGATTTAATTTTTGGTCTTTCTGAGTCCATATAATACATCATTAGTAGTAATTTTTAATGTTTATTTATTTTTGAGACAGAGAGAGACAGAGCATGAGCAGGGGAGGGGCAGAGAGAGAGAGAGAGGGAGACACAGAATTGGAAGTAGGCTCCAGATGCCATGCCGTCAACATAGAGCCCAGCATGGGGCTCGAACTCACAGACTATGAGATCATGACCTGAGCCAAATCAGACACTTAACTGACTGAGCCACCCAGGTGCCCCTCATTAGTAATATTTGATATCATTGGTAATCTATTATAACAAGATTTCTCATGTATATATATTTCCTGCCCTGGTTAGTGAAACCTTTAAGAAAATATTTAGAGACAAAAGTCTGGGCACTCTGGGTACTTACTGTCACTCATGCAGTTATGGTTACTCTGTCTTTTAGTAGAAAGATATAATTTTTTTTCTCCAAATGAGATATATCATGGGATCATACTTCTATTTCTGCTTAAAGTTTTGGAGTTATTACTTAACTCTGGACTTGCATTTATTCCTTCTTCCTCCCACACTGAAAACTCCTGGCTCCTAAGAGCATCAAGATCCCAATTTATTTTATTCAATGATACACAAAATGTGAGAATCAGAATACCAACATTCCTAAAAAATAAGAATACTGAGAATTTTGCTATGAGTTCACACTTCCAGTTTTTCCTTTCTACATAACCTCTAATAATATATGATGAAATGTTGTATTTTAAGGCCACCTGGAATAATTTCTCCCTGTGGGATTTTACTACTCTGTATAAATAATCAGGTTTCATTTATTTTACTTACCTTCAGTATTTTGAATTATCTTTTTATTTTGTGTTTTTTAATTTTTTTTTTTTTTGAGAGAAAGAGAGAGACAGAATGTGAGCAGGGAAAGGGCAGAGAGAGAGAGGGAGACAGAATCTGAAGCAGGCTCCAGGCTCTGTGCTGACAGCTCAAAGCCGAATGTGGGGCTGGACCTCATTAACCATGAGATCATGACATAAGGCTAAGTTGGATGCTCAACTGACTGAGCCATGCAGGCACCCCTGGAATTTTCTTTTTCATGTATTTTTTCATATTTAATATTTACATGGTTTCTAATTCAAATGTATAGACCAATATATAATCATAGAATGTTATAATAACCTTATATAATCATAGATGCTTTACTCTATCCAACAAAGGTTTTTATCTTAGTTTCTAGTGTAGCTTTCTAACATTAAAATAGGAAATATATAATATTTCTATTATAATATAGATAAATGATAGTATACTGTGCTTAATTTTTTCATTTTTACTCCATAAAATCCTTGAGTAATTCATAGCAGAATATGGATATATTAAGTTGCATAATAACAGGCCATTTCTGTTTCTTCTCCTTAAACTATCTGTGCATTTTATTTGATGATTTTTATGTAGAGATGGCGTTCTTTTTCAATAAATTATTTAGGATCCATTTAACATATTAGTGATATAGCAATGGTGAAATAAGTTGCAAATATATGAAAAAATAGGGTCTAAATTTGCCACCTATGTTTCATGATTTTTGCTGGAACACAGTGTTTCAGTTTAGTATTCCTATGCAGTCAAATAATCAAATATTTTATGCCTCTATAGTTTGAGTCCCAATAAGGAAAGGCATTTTTTTCATTCTGAAGACGAAGAATAATTAATTGAAATAGTATTTGTGTTGTTTAAATTGCACATAAGTTTCTGATGTATGTGGTTTATCCTGAAGTGTGGTTTAATGTAATAAATCCAATTGGAACTTTCTACATCTACCTGTACAATCCTTCTCCAAGCTGATTAGTAGAAAGACCGACTTCTCCATGGATTTGATATACTAATGCCTTTCTAGAGCAACAACGTTTTATTTTGCAGTAGGGAATAATTCAGATTTTTCTATTTGAATCCATCTGTCTTTTTGCTTATTCATGTTTCCAAGTTACACTCTTTTAATTTACAGTCTCTGTAATTGGTGATAATGTCCTAATTACTCTTCTTTTTTAGAACATTTTGTCTATTCTTGCCTGTTATATTTTCCAAATAAGCTTAGAATTTACTTTTCTAGACCAAGAAAAACATAACTTCATGACTTTTCATGGTATGTTTTATTAAATTTATGAGTTGACTTAATGAAGTTCAGTATCTTTACTTCAAAAGAGTTGGAATAACATTGTCTTCCAATCTTCCTATCCAAGAACTTACGGTTTTTATCCAAGCCTGACTTTGTGTTTTTCAGAAGTGTTTCCTATGTAGATTGTTAGTATTTTATGTAGGTTTTACTCCTGTTTCTTTGTGTATTTGTTATTGGTTTTGTTTGGTTTTTTTTGGCCTTGAGTTAATACTTTTCATTATTTCTTCAAAATGGTTTTGGCTTGTTTATATTGAACTATTGACTTTTGAATATTAATGTTCTCACCTCCTGTCTTGAGTTTCTTACTAGTATAAAATTTCCCATTTTTCCTATGACTCTTTGTTTTCACTGTCAATATTTCCATCGATTCTTTTCATTATTCCTGATACATTACATGAACTTCCCTTTATAATTTGTATGCCTCTAATTGCTGTCCCTTGTCCACCTGCATTTGCTCTAGGTACTTGACAATGTTGAATAGCTGTGGTAATACGGATATCTTTGTGGTCTTTTTGACCTTAGCGGAACACTTCGAGTGTTTCCTATTTTAGGAACATGATGTATCTCTATGTTGTATCAATTTCTATATCTATGTATCATACAATTCTTATATTAATGATTTGATATTGGTAAATCTCTCTACTTGTGAATGTGCAAGTCAATTTTCCTTAAACTTACAAAAACGGCATATTATATTAAAACATTTTATAATTTTGGGGGTGCCTGGGTGGCTCAGTCAGTTAAGTGTCCAACTTTGGCTCAGGTCATTATCTCACAGTTTGTGGGTTCAAACCCCACATCGGGCTCTATTTTGACAGCTCAGAGCCTGGAGTCTCCTTCGGATTCTGTGTCTCTTCTCTCTCTCTCTCTGCCCCTCCCATACTCATGCTCTCTTTCTCTCTGTCTCAATAATAAATAAGCCTAAATTTTTTTTTAAATTTATGATTTTAAATCAATCTCAAGTCCATAAACTTCAAATGTTGAATTTATGGAATTATTTAATGTGATTAAACATTATAGGAATATTTGCCAGGGTGTCTGGTGGCTCAGTTGCTTAAGTGTCTGACTCTGGATTTCAGCTCAGGTCATGATCTCACCATTGGTGAGATTGAACCCTGCTTCAGGCTCCATGCTGACAGTGCAGATCCTACTAGGGATTCTGTCTGTCTGTCTGTCTGTCTCTCTCTCTCTCTCTCTCTCTCTGCCCCCACCTCAAAATGAAGAAATAAACCTGAAAACAATATTCACCTTAATCCAACAATTCTATAATGTTCTTTTCTGGTTATATTTATTAGATTTGTAGACCTCTATATTCCTATTTAATAGAATAGAATGGAAATGGAAATTTCTCTTTTTTTTATGCTCAAGAACAGTTTTAGTAGCATTGATATCTGACTTTTAGAATTTTAATGTCTATTTTTAAACCACCTGAATTTACTGTTTGTAGGGAAACTTGTAAAATATTTCTTTATTTCTTCCGTGATACTTACTATGTTTAATTTCTGTATATTATCAGTTCTACCACAATAGATTATATTTTCTTTAAATTTTTTCACTCCATCTATGTTTAAAATATATTTACTGAGAATCTAAGGATTTTGAAACTTCCTTTCTTAATAGCTATAACTCTTTTCTAATTTCCAATTTTATTTATTGAGATTTCTGTCTTCTCTATCTGTTAGATTGGTTAGACCTTTCCTTATTTTATTTATTTAACTAATTCATCTTTGGATTTATATATTAGTTCCATTTTTGGGTTTTTTTTTCCACTATTTTCCTTCTGACTTAAATTTACTAATTCTGTCCCTCTGCTCTTTTTTTAAAAAAATTCATACTTATTTATTTTTAGAGAAAGAGACAGAGAGCAAGCAGGAGAGGAGCAGAGAGAGAGGGAAACAGAATCTGAAACAGACTCCAGGCTCTGAGTGGCATCACAGAGCCTGATGCAAAGCTTGACCTCGGGAATGCTGATAACATGACCTGAGCCAAAGTCACACCCTTACCCGAGTAAAACACCCAGGGGCTTCCTTTGCTCTTCTTTTTATATCGTTTACTTGCTTTTTCTTGATTACATTTAATTATTTTCATTTTCAAAGGCATCAGTACCTTCTGTCATAAATGTCTCGCTCATAACTCCTTTAGCTGTCTCCCATGCCGTCTGAAATACTGCATAATCAATACCATTATTTTCAAATAATTCTGTCATTTCTTTTTCATTTAATCAAAACTTGTGGAAGAAAACCTTTTTGTTTGTGCCTGTGCTAGTTTGTCCTAGTTTATTGCACTGACATGAAACTGTTATTAAACGTTATTTGTGGTTTTTCAAAATCATTATGATCTTTTTTTGCGATAAGACAGAAAATTTTGCCAGCGCTCGATGCTTAAACTGAAGATGACATTCTGCGTCATCTGGGTTTGGTCACAAACTAAAACAAAGCCCATCTTTCGCTGCTGTTGATCTTTCCGCCCTGAGTGAGGACACTATCAGCAAGGTGAGGGATGGTCGGCAGCTCAGTCTCTCTTGCTCTCAGAGCTAACGGGGTCCTTTATATGTCGCTGACCCACCCAGTCCCGCAGGGCCACCGACGCCCAGGGGCTGCAGCCCAGTGCAGGTAAACTCCTTGGGAAGTATTTCCCGTCCGGGAGCTCCTTTCTCAATATTATTCTAGATATTGCCCATGGTTTTATTTGTTTCTTTCTTTGTTTGCTTTTGCTACTTGCTCCATTGTTTCCTTTTATTTCAGGGATTGGGAGAGGGTTAAAGATTGGAAGTATATGAATCCGTCAATATCTTGACCAGATTTTGGTCTCAGTCTTTCAATTTGATATTTTGAATTGTTCGGAGAGCATCATGTTTAAAAGTCCCTAATCCCCCTTCTGACGCAAGAGCCCCCTTACTTCTATTACAACTTGCAGACAGCCGGAGGGATAGTTGTAGAAATGGTAGCACTACGGGGATTGACCAGGGATAACAGAAAGACTCTCCCAGAATTTGCAGAGGGCAGCGACAAACGGGTCTGCTAGACTTGCAGCAGATATGCCCAGGGGGTTCCATGCTGGAAGGTGGGCAAACAACAGTCAACAACAATGATAAATCCATGTTTTTGAAGTATGGACAATGTTTTGTGTGTTATTTATTTTAAGCATTTAAAGTTTGCCATGCTGGGTTTGTCATTTTAATTTCAGCAGAAGGTGGTGGCAGCCTGAACGGCTTTTTCCGATACTTCTCATTTTGATAATGGCTGTGGAATAAATGAGATTTACTTAGTTAAAAGACTTAAAATTCTGGCAAGTTCCCGTTAGTTATATCTGAAGTCATTTAAAGTTTATGAACCATCATTAATCTTTCATTCTACTTTTTTTTGTGTGACTTTGTTTAACAAACTTGCCTGCAAATTTTACGTTTGCTATTTCATTCCAAGAGAATTCTCATCTGTGGTGAGCAGTGATAGCTGGAAACGCTTGCTTATGATGGAATAGAATTGAGTTTAATCCTCACAATTGTCTCAACTAATGGGTTAGCAATAGATGTTTTTTTGAGAGAGAGAGAGAGAGACAGAGAGAGCGAGCACATGAGCAGGGAGGAGCAGAGAGAGACGGAGACACAGAATCCAGAGCAGGCTCCCAGCTCTGAGCTGTCAGCACAGAGTTCAATGCAGGGCTTGAACTCACAAATTGTGAGATCATGACCTGAGCCAAAGCCCCACATTGGACTCTCCAGCTCCAAGCCTGGAGCCTGCTTCAGATTCTGTGTCTCCTCTCTCTTTGCCCCTCCCTGCTCATGCTCTGTCTCTTCCTCTCTTCAAAATAAATAAACATTATTTTTTTTTAATTTAGGAGATAGATCAATGTCCTAAAACCAATATTTCACTGTGTTAACTAACTAGAATTTAAATAAAAACTTAAAAAATGAAATAAATAAAATACAACAACAAGATCAATCAATGCATTTGTTCTGTTTTATTTTTTTTTATTTTACAAAGTGTTTTGACATACTTTTTTTTACATTTTCTACTTTCCAGCTTTAGCTTTATGTGAATCATTGTGCTATATTTAAGGCCTAAAATCCAGGAAGGAGGGCAAAGAGTGTGAGAGGGAACAGCTTGGCATCAGAGTTACAATTTGGGAGAGACAAATTCGGACTACATGGGATTAGATGAGGTGGCAGAAAGGTCTCAAATGAATAAATGAGAAGCAATATTTTTGCTGCATCGCAATCTGAGGCTGGATGTTCGCCTCTGGCCCACAGCAGTGACTAACCACTATGAAGGTGCGTGACCTTCTTGTAACTACCTGTAGGAGCTGTAGTAAGGGGGCGGGGGTTGAGGCACTCCAGTGTCCAAGTGCGCAGGTGGGCGGTCTCTGAGGAGTCCCTTCAAGCCTCTGACCACTGCTCCGGAGTCCAGTGGACAGAGTTTAGATCTTGGGGAGCGAACAGTAGCAACAAAGGTGCCGCGGTCCTAAGAGGAGTTGCAATGATAGTTGCCACAAAGTGTTCTGAGAAACAAAAAGTGACGTAGGACCTTGCAGACGAACAGGGGAAGGCCTGCCGCCATGGGGACGACAGACTCCTCAATGATGCCCTGCGCTTTGTTGTCAGAGCCGATGGACCACAAGGTGTTGATACAGCTGGAACTTTAGAAGCAATAGGGATCCCACTGGGCGATGCTGACATGCCCGGCTCCAGCCATCGGAACGAGGAGTAATCATGGACAGTCCTGTGGTCTTTAGGTCCTCAGTGAAAATATAAACCTCACTACTGAGGGGTGAGGACATAGGATAAGGCTCCTGCTTCCTTTCTACATACCACCTAGGTCATCGGCAGCCCAGACTGATCCATAACCTGTGTGTCTTGGAGTTGTTGAAATTCCAGGTGGAAAGAGGTGGATGTGCTTGCGTGTGGGGCAGCGGGGAGTAGAGAACGCCCCTGATCACTACTAGTTAATTAAATAAGCCATCTATTATGTCAAAATATTATTAAAGAAATAGTCTTGCGGTGCCTGGGTGGCTCAGTGTATTAAGCCTCCAACTTCGGCTCAAGTTCTGATCTCATGGTTTATGAGTTCAAGCCCTGCATTGGGCTCTGTGCTGACAGCTCAGAGCCTGGTGCCTGCTTCAGATTCTGTGTCTCCCTGTCTCTCTGACCTCCCCCACTCAAGCTCTCTCTCTTCCTTCCTCTCTCTGTCTCTCAAAAATAAATAAACATTAAAAAAGAAGACTTAAAAGAAAAGAATTAGTCTTGATGAAGCCGAGATGTTTACACAAGGTAAAACATGTGCCAAGTTACAGTGTCGGCTGTCTTTCTAACATGTTCTTTCTTTTACATCCCGAAGTCATGCTACTTATGATCATTTGTTTTTATTAATTACTAGTATTAATTCTTGATAGTTTTTAAAAAGTGGATCTCCCTTCATCTCTTTGCAAAAGTACCTTCCTTTTTTTTTGTTAGAAAAAATCTTATTTTAAAATGAACTAAAGGAAGAAATAAATGATTTCCTTTGTGACAGAAAAATGATACAAATGTTCATCAGTTGCTTAACATCCTCAGAGAACATTCACGTCCAGAGGAGCCCAAGCATCAAGTTCCTTGTGGGGGCTGCCACTTGAATTTTCTAGCTGAAACTATGCTTTCCTAAGGGAACCAGTGTAGTCAAAGGGGAGGACTTGTTTCTTTTCACTTGGTGCATCTGAATATCTTTTACAAAATTTGCAATAACAGAAGGGAATTGTTTGAGAATTAGTTAAAAGATAAAGCAGCAGAGGCTTTATAAAGAATGCAGACCAGTTTTTCTTAGATTTTCAAAGGAACTTCAATACAGAACTTTGAACTTCAAGTGCACTCTGAGATATCTAAATGTAAGGTGCATCTTGGCATAAATGTATATGGCATAAATACATTTTTCAAATACAAAAGTTATTTTTTCACATGAATTTTTTTTCACATCTACTCTATTGATATGTGTGCTTGGTTTATCATAAGATAATTTCTACATCTCTGAGGAAGGCTGATGCTCAAAGCCATACCCTATTTATGCTGTCACTGTTTATACCATTTAGTATATTGATGTGAACCTTCCATGTATACACACATTCTACTTTATGAGGATGCACTTGTAGAAATTCTTTCCAATAAACCTTCTGTATACTTATGTTGATGTGTATACAACGTTTAATGTAATTGCTTATAGAAAATAGATAATGCATAGAGTGCCTAGGTGGCCCAGTTCATTAAGTGTCAGACTCTTGATTTTAGATCAGGTCATGATCTCATTGTTCATGAGATTGAGCCCTAGTTTGGGTTCTGTGCTGACACCATACAGCCCACTTGAAATTCTCACTCTCTGCCACTGCCCCCATAAATAAATAAATAAAAGAGCAGAACTGCATACAAGTCATGGAATTTATTTTTATTCTTGTAAGCCTTATTGTCATTGTCAAGATCAATGAGCTTGTCAGCTGTTTCTACTGAGGTGTTAGACTCATTAATGAAACGTTGACATACATAGAATTAAATTCTACTTCTGAAAGTTAAGTGATTAACAGTTATATATCTAAGAATTAGCCATCTGTTCAACAACAACAGAAATATATCTATAAGACATTGAGGGATGGAGGTGCCTGGGTGGCTCAGTCAGCTGAGCGTCTGACATTCGCTCAGGTAATGATCTCACAGTCTGTGGGTTCAAGCCCCGCATTTGGCCCTGTGCTGACAGCTCAGAGCCTGGAACCTGCTTCAGATCCTGTGTAGCCTCTCTCTCTCTCTCTCTCTCTCTCTCTCTCTCTCTGTCCTTTGCACTCTCTCTCTTTCAAAACAGATAAACACTAAAAATGAAAAAAAAACATTTAGAAATACATTGACAGCTAATTATATGTGTACCAGATAAGTCAGTGTTGAACTGTTACTTTCATACATACTAAAAACACACATACACGCACAAAACTGTCTTAGGGTTGCCTGGGTGACTCAATCATTAAGTGTCCAACTCTTGATTTCTGCTCAGGTCATGATCCGAGGGTCATGGGATGGAGCCCCACACTGGGCTCTGTGCTGGCATGGAACCTGCTTAGGATCCTCTCTCTCTTCCTCTGCCCCTCTCACCCACTGGCTCTTTCTGTCTTTCCTAAAAACACAAAATAAAACAAAAGAAACCTGTGTGACAATTACTAAGTTTAGTGTTGTGACAGTCTGATAAAAAAATTGTAACTATATTCTTTGATATTTCAGAGTCCACAAGCAATTTTAGCTATTACTGTTCTCTTAGGGTTCCATATCCGTACACAGGGTTTGTGGACATTTTTGAGTGCTCAACTTATGAGTACTGTTTCCCTGTTTACTTTGTTTGCAAGGTCAATTTGACTCTTTTAATCCTCTCACGTCAATATCTTCCGTTTCCCCTCTCCTGCACTAATATTAGAAATAAAATCTCTCAGGACTTGCATGGATTTCAAACACAAATGTCCATCTAATAGCTCACCAGCCCTCTGCTATTTTTTGCAGCATTGCCTAAGCACTATTGAGTACTTTCCAGGATGGTGAGTTAATCAGTTAAGCACAGCTCTGCTTGGGGCCACTCTCTGAGCGCAAACGCCTTGTGCTTTAAGGCATCGGTCCGCAGGCCCACTGTCAGTGGAAAACCACCACCTCTTTGTGCTTTTCTGTGTTATGCCAAGGGCATACATCCAGATCACACGGTCTAGGAGGTTACACTAGAAACTTGAACTCTGGAAGGTTTGCTCTTCGTTTTCAAGATCACAAATACATAGTACAAGAATCTACAGAGGACAGAGGCTATGGAAAATAGATACATTCTCTGACATTTCCTTTCTCTGATTGAGATAAACTTCAAGGGGTTTCAGGAGAGTGAAAAACTGGGCTTGGTGGCAGTGAGCTGGTTTCTGGGGTCAAGGAGGCTTTTGTCAAGTAGGGAGAGAGATTCGTCTTCTGACGTCCCTTATTTCTACATTCTGCCTTTCACTGTCAGCAACCTGCTCAGAGTGTTAAGGCAGGCCTATGAAAATCCTACCCTGTATCATCTTGATATTCTCAATATCATTTCATGTTTTTCTCTTAAAATAGAAAAGTCTTCGACTTTAGAACCCAGTCCATTTGCTTTTAAAATGTACTCCCCTCCAGTATATATTTCTACTTTAGATAAAGTGTGCCGAATGTTCTGTGCCTCCTTCAGGAATGCTACAGACATTTTAAATTTCAGCATGAAAGCTAGCCCCTCTCAAGCCGGGAGCTATGTTAACACATCAACATTCTATGGTCTTCATCCTACATATTGACCGCATCCACAAACATGAATATGCATCCACCTTTTGCCAACGCAGGATCATCAAATGGCCAGTACATTTTTTTTTTTAAAAACCCGTAGCCTCAGATATGCTTGGTGATCACAGAATGGATGGTAAACTATTTCTGGTGAATAAATCTATAAGCTTAAGTCACCAGCGAGAAGGGAAAGGCACATGACACTCTACACACCTCGAGCTTATTTTCTTTTGAAACATTATATTCTGCCACGTAAAGTGCCATGGTTTAGAGAAATCGGAGCAAACAGAGTTTTTCCAACTTTCCATTTTTATTTTTCCAACAAAATTTTTATTAAGGCTTCTTGGCTGGATCAGAGCGACTCTCTCACAGTGCCTCAGAATATGCTCAGTGCATGCATATGAATCAGTAAACGTGTTTCATATCCTAGGGTAACCTGATTGTTTTCCTTCTCCCACATGGCTCAACAAGTCAGCACCCCAAAATGAGTGTGACTTTGGAATCCTGCCTGGGGCCACTCTCTCCCTCCTGAGAGCAGTGCTCTGGGGGTTTCTGTGTTTCACAATTGCCTGCTTTGAGGCAGAATGCCAGACCATAGACACTGGTCTCTGCTGCTCTTTTGAGCTTGATGGCAACAGGGTCCAGAAGGGGAACACTAGATGTAGAATACTCACTGTAACCTGGGGCTTTTCATTTATCCATCTGCCTTCAAGATTCTCACCTGTGAAAAGGGTAAGACCACAGCGATGAGAACACTTTCCTCTTGTGGTGGTTGTGAACCACGATGGAACCCATGTGAATTAATTCGGAAACTCTAAAAACTACGTGAACTACTAAGTATTACCGTAATAGTCCATGTTGCTTGAGTTTACATTGGGAGAATGCTACACAGTTGAAATCTTAAAATCCAGGGTTAATATAAAAACTTGCTGAATTTCTTAAAGATTGAGAAATTTGATAAATAAGATGAAGATCATTAAATATTTTATTAAAATGTATTGAAACACTTTATGCATAGAAATAATATATACCTGGGGCACCAGGTGGCTCTGCAGGGTCAGCGTCTGACTCTTGATCGCAGTTCAGGTCATGATCCCAGGGTCGTGGGATCCAGCCCCACAATGGGCTCCACACTGAATGTGGAACCTACTTAAGATTCTCTTTTTCTTTCCCTCTCTCCCTCTCCTGCACTCTTGCTCTCTCTCTTTCTCTTTCTCTCAAACAGACAAATGATATACACCTAATATTAGATGCATTAGATATGACCCTCTTAGGAATGGACAAATAGGATTATCTAATCATTCAAAACTGATGCAGAAATATGACATCCTTGTTCTTCATCCTCTGCATTAGTTTGCTAGGGTTTCAGTAACAAAGTACCACCAATTGGGTGACTAGAAGTCCAAGATCAAGGTATTGACAAAGTTGGCTCCTTCGGGGAGCTGTGAGGGAAAAGTCTGTTCGAGGACTCTCCTTGATGACCATCTTCTCCCTCTGTCCCTTCATGTCACATCCTCCTTCGATACACGTCTGTCTCTCTATCCAAATTTCCCTTTATGAGGACACCAGTCAGAGTGAACTAAAGTCCACCCTAATGACTTTGTTTCAACTTGATAAGGACCCTATTTCCAAATAAGGTTATATACAGATTTTGTCAATCCAACCTATAACATACTCTGTGTTGAAGAGGACAGCCCTCAAATCAAAGCTCCTTATTTGATAGTTTTACAGGCCTCTTGGCTTGTAAGTCATACTAACAAATCTTTCCCGCAATACCTCTATTAAGTTCGACTTTCAGCTTCTCTCCAGTCATGCTGTTAAACACAATTCCCCCAAGGACAAATATGCCCTTATATCTCTCTGATTTTCAAATGTTGACTTCCTTTTTCCCAAAAGCTTTTTTTCTGCTTGACACCTTCATAAATTTCTCCTCATCCTTCTGGACTCAGTCAGACTGTCAATTCCCCTGTGAAGTTCCTTATAACTATTATTTTAGTCTTGACAACAGTAAATTCTACTGAATCTCCTTGGCCTGCCTGCTTTTTAAAATGAATTTATGCTCTTAGAAATAAAAATTTATTTTCTACTTATCTGTATCTAGATATTTTCAGAGGCCAGCACACAAATAAGGTGCATAAAATAGAGCAACCACTCAATTTGGGTTAAAGCAAAAAAGAATCAGATGGAGAGGCTGGCAGTGAAGATACTGATAACTCTGGTTATGCTACTAGGAAGGCCTTGTATTTATTTACTACTTGCCATGTGCCATATATGCATTAATTGTTTTACAGATTTTGTTCTCATTTTACAAAGAGAAGTAGGACACAATGCAGTTAAATAACCTGCCTTCCAGTGTGTAAAATCATTAAATGGTGATGCCAGGATTAGAACCATCGTGATAAACTTCAAAGACTGCATTCTCAACTATACAAAATATTGCCCATCAAAGAATACAACCTTTGGGAGAAGCTTGGTTAGACAATGCAGTTTGTTTGGCAGAACCTACATTCATGTTGTTCTCCTTCCTAGAAACTCAAAGACACTGAAAGTAGGTGTGAAATTTCATCCTCAATGTGCCCTAGATAGCGTGGGTAGTAATTATCATGGGAACGCCTAGATAATTGCTTACACCATCTTCTCCTACTAGAGTCTCAAGTTTCCTTTCAGTAATGTCAAGACTAAAAAGAAATGAATGGGGAAGGACAAAGTGGGTACTCCTATTCTGCAAGACTTCTGCTGCTGGGGAAGAGATGATCTCTTTCATTCTCAATGTTTTTGCTCCAAACATTTTTGTTATCTAGTAATTCTCATTAAATTCCTCTCAATCTGAATGTAACCTTTCTGATATTATTCATCTCCATGACTTTATTTGCTATAGCTTATTCAGTGTAACTTCTGTCCTTTTTAATTGACCCTTTTAGATCTGAGCTCATCATAGAGCAGAGAGCTATCTTTGCATCCATAATTAGTCTTTAGTAACACTTAGTTTTCTTTCTCATCAGGGTCAATTGTAATTACAATGTCAGACTTATATTTTTAGAATGGGGCATGGGTGTTTATCACATTTAGCCATGATTATTATTCTTACCACTTAACTGGTTTCCTTCCCTCTGAAAGCTTCTTTCTGACTAATTCATTTTATGAATATGTCAAATTTCTATTGTGTTGAACTCAATTCTGAAGGACACCATAACACTTTGTAACCTTCACTGTCATGACATGTATTAGGTAGGGCTGCCATAACACAGCACCACATACCGACGGCTTAAGGAACAGAAATTTATGTACTCACAGGCGTGAAGACTAGAAATCCAAAATCAAGGTGTCGTTAGGGTTGGTTGAACTTTTCTGAGGTTGTGAAGAAAACTCTGTTCCATCCCTCTCCTGGCTTTGGGTGGTTTGCTAACAACTTTTGGCATTGTTTGGCTTGTAGAAATTTAATGGCAATCCATCTATATATGGTGTTCTTTCTGTGTGCATCTCTGTCTACAAATTTCCTCTTCTTGTTAAGATACAAGTCATTGGATTAGGGATTCATCCTATCTGATTACATCTGTAATGTCCCTGTTCAAAAAAAAATTCACATTCTGAATGTACTAAGGTCTAAGACTTCAATATGTGAATGTTGGGGGGCCACCATTCAACTCATAACATCATGTTACTTGACACTGCAAAAGCACCTCTGTCTTTTCATTGTTTTGTAAGATAAAAAGGAAACTCTATCATGCCTGTAAGATCTGTCACAGTCTGGCACCAACAAATATTATGATCTACTGCTTCCCCACAACACTGCCCTTCTCAGACTCTGATCTGTTTACCCATTACAAAGCATGTTATCTACATTCTACTTCTGCATTCTCCACTTTTCTTACTGGTTATTTTCATCATCAGGATCTCCTCTTCCCTGATTCTCCTACAGAGTTTTGTAATTATAGAACTGTTTCCATATTTAAGTAGGCTCCACATATTAGTAATAATCTCCTGGTACAAACCACTATGCATCTCATTAAACTGTGAGCATCCACAAGACAGAGACCAAACCTCTCACATCTTTATAACTCTCATAGGTCCTGCCATAGTGTCTGAAGCATAGTAGATATTCATATACTCTTTTCTTTAAAAGATTAATAATCAGGAAGAATAGAAAGTGAAAGACTAATCATTGTACTGAAGCAACCAATGACTTACCTCACCTACCATGAAATATTTAAGTTTTTAAAATATTTAGTATTAAAATATTGACTGTCTCGAGGCCTTATTAATCATGTATTTATTTATTAACTAATATGCCCATTAACTATATAAACATGAATACAACATATCTTCAAGAAGTTTATTAACTGAGAAAATAATCAAAACATGAGAAAATAGCAGAATTGAAGAAAAATCAACTCCAGCAACATTGTTTTCGGAAAATTAATTACTATCCAATGTGTTGAACAAAGATTTGAATAGAAAGTAAGATAAGTAAGTTAGGGTCTCCACAACCACTTAACTATAACTACTTAACTTCATATAGTGGTCTATATGTGTGCTTCCTGGGCAGTCTCCCGGCAGCATACACCACAGGAATAACCACTTGGTTATTCAGGAAAAACTGCTCAATCTTAATCAGAATAATAAGAGTTGTAGCACCAGAGCCACACCTGCTCCCACCCCACCCTCAGCTCCATATGATGGAAGACCTATTCTGCATGAGTATGGCAAAGAAGATAGGACTGCCTTTCTCCCTAGATTGCCCATCATGCGTGTGCTTTAATCTCAGCAACAGTGAGCCAACCAGCATCCTTCATCAACCTCTTGTGTGGCAGGAGCTCTTAGAGGCAGGCACAGCGTATACTGAGGATCCCTCTCTCACTAAACCAATACGAAGTAGGACAGAAGCTCAATGCAAGATATGACTGGCAAAGAATAATGGGCTGGAGAGTTCCAACAAAGTCCACTCATGGGGCACTCTTTCCATGCCAGGAGAGGCAAGCCACAACAACAACAACAACAACAAAACAACAACACCTGCCGAGGCTACCATCCCCATCCAGCGCACTGCTCCTAGAGCAGAGATATTTCTCTAGAAGCAGGATCTGCATATCCAGTGCAGCAGTATGGAGTTCATGCCAAGTGTGACATGTGTGACATGTGAACATGCCAAGTGTTCTTCCACCAGAACAGAGAAGTTCACCGCTTACCCTAAGGACACTACTTTTGGAACGATTTTCTGAGGGTATTTTGGAAAGCAATTGGAATGGTTTTGGTCATTAATTAAGAAGATGTGAAAAGATATACCAGCTAAATGTTTAAGAAGGAGAGTCAGAATAAAAAGACAGCTAAGAAGAGCTTTCCTAGGGTTCTGGAAAGATTGTAAAATACTCATAATGTGAATATCAGAAGAAAAATAGAGAAAGGAACAGAAGAAATATTTGAAGCAATGATGACAGAATTTTCCAAGATTAATGTCAGATAGCAAACTACAGATCTAGGGAACTAAGAGAGTGACAAGCATGATTAATGACTATATTAATGACACACATCTAAGTGCACTGTTCAAAAGGCCAACATTTAAGTGTAATTTTTAAGCTTTGATAAAAGTGAGAAGAGGGAAGAGTTAAGATGATGGGAAAGTATGGAAACCCTGGGCTTGTCTCATCCCTGAAATGCAGCCATTTCAACGTCAAATCATTTTGAACAACTAGGAAATGACTCTGAGGATTAGCACAACAATCTGCATAACTTGAGCCACAGAACTCGGCAAATGTTTCCCAGGGAGACGTGAACTGGGAGAGAAAGCTGCAGGGAGTAGGAGCTATTTTCACAGAGAGAGGACAGAAAGGCCGAGAGTTTGGCATATAGGGATCATGCAAGAAAACACCCCCCAGAAAGTAGATGGAGAGAAGAAAGACACAGTGCAAACACTCGCAGGGGACTGAACAAGAATTCTGTTCCCCAAAACCGTTGACGGGGGAAAGGAAAGGGTTGCAAACCACCAGGGTTTTATAAACAGTGGATCACAGAGTCTGAAGTTCCAGAGCTCAGTGCCTGGAGGTGCTCTGGTAAAGAAGCAGGGCAAATCCCCAGGAGCGGGCGGTGGGGCCTGGGGGTCCGTGTACCATGCAGGGAGAAGCACTCCCCTTCTTAGAGTGCATTTGGTAGAGGCCACATGGCCTTCCCACAGGCAAAGTTCCCAGTGGACCCCAGAGAGCAGCCACGTTTGCTGGTTTGGGGACGAAAATGCCAGAGTGCGGTGGAAACTGGCACAGCTGTGTGTTGTGATTTGCCATAATCTCTGTCGCTGCACCGTCACACGGACATTTTCTCAGGCAAGCCAGCACCCAGTCATTGATCAAAGAGACCTTCCTTCAGAAAGTTGGTACAGGTCTAAGCCACAGGCGTCTCTGAAGTGTGGGGTCTTAAAACACAGTCCCGTCTGAGATAAAACTGTGGAAGGAGGCACCACCTGCAGCCTGATGCCTTAGATGTGGAAATAGTAGAGGGAGAGAGTAGATGGAGGCCTGAGACAAAGGAGAGGGGCTTAATCTAGGTGAGTGAGAGTGCTAAGCTCCCGCCAAGTTCCCTTGCCAGAGACTAGGGACCGGGATGAAGCTAGTTTCACCTCGCCCATACTCGGGCATGTGTGCTCACCCAGGTAGACAACCTGGTAAACTCAGCAGCGCCACCTCTGGAGAGTGAGGCCTTTACACCAAACTCCACCCAACTGCACCTTCCAAGCATATCCCCCAGAAGCCCAGCCCGAAGCCCTGCTTAGTGTGTGGATGATAAAGTGCTTCAGAACTTCAGTTCCAGGAGGAACTGGATGTAATTTCATCCAAGTTTCATTGTGTTTGATGGTTCTTTTATTTGTTTGTATTTTTCTTTGTTTTTTTTTTTTTTACTTAAAATGTTTTCTATTTTATATATTTTCTTTCTCTTCTGGGATACAGAAAAAGCAAATTCTTCTTTATTTTTTGATATCTATAGTTTTATATTTAAAATTTTTAATTCTATTTTATTTTCTTTATTTTATTATATAAATGTTTTTTAATATTTACATTCTATCTTAACTATTTTTTCTTTCCTTTCCCTTTTTTCTCTATACTATCAAGCTTCTTTCAAAAAACAGACTGAAACAAGCCGAGAATTTGGCTTCCTTCATTTAAATATTTTGTTTTGTTTAAATAAAAACATATTTTATTATTATATTTTCTTCCCTCAAAATGACAAGATGAAGAAATTCACCCCAAAAGAAAGAATGGGAAGAAATGATGGTCAGAGATTGAATCAACACAGATATAAATAAAATATCTGAACTAGAATTTAAAACTATGATTATAAGAATACTAGGTGGGGTTGAATAAATATATGAAACACCCAAGAATCACTTTCTGCAGAGATAAAAGAAATATAATCTAGCCAGAATGATTTTAAAAATGCTATGACCCAGATGCAATCTTGAATGGATACTGTGACAGCAAGGATGGATGTAGCTGTTGTAACCCGAATTCAGGGCGTTACTTTACTGAGCCCCGCGTTGAGGCGCCAATTGTCATAACCCGATGGCCGCTCGTCCCCAGTGATCAGCAGTACCTGTTTCGTCAGCCCTACCGGCAGGGCAGAGAATCGTCGCGGGTCCTTTTCCTGAGGGAGGGAGAGAAAAAGGGGGCAGGAGAGGGAGACGCAAAGAGTAAAGACAGAACTCACGGTTCTCCAATCAGGCGAAAGAGAGCATTTATTCAAAGAACTGTTCTTTATATAGTCTTCAGGGGGGGAAAACAAGGCAAGCTGACCTAGGCAGGCTACAAGAGTCGAATGCATATCAAAGAAGCGCCTCGACTTTGCCTCAGCAATCTTGGGGGATGGCGAACTAACACTGAATAAGGTTTTGATCTTTTGTGTGCCTTGGCCACTCAGGTCTAGCTCAGCAAGACAATCGCCAAAAGTTATTTTGACCAGGAAATGGCAATCTCCAGCCTCCAGATGCAAGTCTTGTTTACTGGCTCACTCAACGGAGTGATAATCCTTGCCTGAGGCAGACAGAAAACTTGGCGGGGCCCCGACATGTAGCAGTGCACTGAATCAGCAATATGGAAGATGAAATTATCAAGAATAATGAGGTAGAAGAATAGGCAAAAGATCACAATAAAAGATGTAGAGAACTCAGTGACTTATTTGAAAGGAATGACATCCAAATCACAGGAGTCCTAGAAGATAAGGAAAGAGAACAAGGGGCATAAGGCTTATATGAGCAAATTGTAACAGAAAGCTTTCATAATCTGAGGAAGCATACAGACATAAAAATCCAAGAAGCACAGAGAACTTCTATTAGGTTCATCAAAAACCAACTATCACTAAGGCAAATACACAGACAAGCAAAGAATTATGAAAGTAGCAAAGGAAAAAAGTCCTTAACATACAAGGAAAAAAAGACCAAGTTCACAGCAGATCTGTCCACGAAAGCTTGGCAGGCCAGAAATGAGTGACGGGACATATTTAACATGCTGAATAAAAAAATATGCTGCCAGGATTTCTTTATTCAGCAAGGCTGTCATTCGAAATCAAAGAGATAAAAAGCTTTCCAGACAAAATCTAAAGGAATTTGTGACCATCAAACCATGCATCAAGAAAATTTAATGGGGATACTTTGAGTGGAAAATGACAAAACAAAAGAAAAAAGACAAAAATCAACAAAGACTAGAAAGGAGCAGAAAACATGACCAGAAACATTAACTTAACAGGCAGTACCATGGCACAAAATCCATACCTTTCAGTACTCACTCCAAATGCAAATGGGCTAAACACTCCAATCAAAAGATATAAGGTATCAGAATGGATAACAAAGCAAGATCCATCCATATTCCCACAAGAGACTCATTATAGACCTAAAGACAGCTGCATATTGAAAGTTAACGGATGGAGAATCAACCATCATGCTAACAGTCATCAAAAGAAAGCCAGAGTAGCCATACTTACCTCAGACAAACTATATTTTACAATAAGAAAGGCATTATATCATAATTAAGGGGTCTATCCACAATGAAGATCTAACAATTGTAATAAACACTTATGCCTTCATAAAGCACAAAATCTATAAATTAATTAATCACAATCATAGAGAAACTCATCAATAATAATAACATAATAGTAGGGGACCTATTTATAGCACCCTCCTTATAGCAATGGACAGATCATGAAAGCAGAAAATCAACAAGGAAAGAATGACTTTGAATGACTCTGGACTGGATGGACTTAGCAAATATATGTTCAAACATTTCATCCTAAAACAGCAGAGTACACATTCTACTCGAGTTCACATGGAACATTCTCCAAAATGGATCACATACAGGATAACAAATGAGTCCTCAACAAGTAAAAAAATAATATCATATTGTGCATATTTTCAGACCAAAATGCTATGAAACTTGAAATCAACCACAAGAAAAATTTGGAAAGACCACAAATACTTGGAGATTAAAGAGCATTGTATTGAATAATGAATGGGTTAATCAAGATATTAAAGAGGAAATTAAAAAGTACATTGAAGACAATAAAAATGAAAACATGGCAGTCCAAAACCTCTGGGATGCAGCAAAGGCATTCATACGAGGGAAATAGATAGCAATCTTGCCTTCATGAAGAAGGAAGAAAGGTCTTACATCTACAACTGCACCTTACACCTAAAAGAGCAGGGAAAAGTACACCACATAAAGCCCCAAGCCAGCAGAAGAAGGGAAATAATAAAGATTAGAGCAGAAGTCAATGATATAAAAATAAAACAAAAACAAAATAACAAAAACAGTAGAGCAGATCAATAAAACTAGGAGCTAGTACTTTGAAAGAATTAAAGAGAAACTTGATAAAACACTAGCCAGATTGATCAAAAAGAAAAAGGAAAAGACCCAAATAAATAAAATCATGAATGAAAGAAGAGATGTCACAACCCACAGAAATACAAACAACAATAATAATAGAATATTACATGCAATTATATGCTAAAAAATTGGGCAGTCTGGAATAAATGGACAAATTCTTAGAAACATATAAACTACCTAAACTGAAACAGAAATAGAAAATTTGAACCATAATCAGTAAAGACATTGAAACATGAATCAAAATTTTCCCAACAAACAAGAGTTCGGGGCTAAATAGATTTCCAAAGGAATTCTACCAAACATTTAAAAAAGAGTTAATACCTAGCCTTTTGAAGCTGTTCCAAAAATAGGAATGGAAGAGAAATTCATTTGATGAGCCCAGCATGTCCTTGATTCCAAAACCAGATAAATGCCCCACTAAAAAGGAGAATTGCAAACTAATTTCCCTGATGAATATGAATGCAAAAATTTTCAACAAGATACTCACGATCCAAAAACACTAGAAGAGAATCACTCACAACAACCAAGTGGAATTTATTCTTGGAATGCAAGGCTAGTTCAATATCCTCAAATAAATCGATGTGATACATCACATTAACAAAGGAAAGGAATAGAGCCACATGCACCTCTCAATAGATGTAGAGAAAGTATTTGACAAAATACAGCATCTTTTCTTGATTAAAAACCCTCAAGAAACTAGGGATAAAAGGATCATACCTCAAGATCATAAAAGCCCCATATGAAACACCCATTCCTAATACCATCCTCAATGAGGAAAAACTGAGAACTTTCCCCCTAAGGTCAGGGACATGACAGGGATGTTCACTCTCACTACTGCTATTCAACACAGTGTTGGAAGTCCTAGTCTCAGAAATCAGAGGACACAAAGAAATAAAAGATATGCAAATCAGCAGGGAAGAAGTCAAACTTTGACTCTTCACAGATGACATGATACTCTATGTGGGAAAAAAAGACTCCACAAAAAAAATGCTAGAAATGATACATGAATTCAGCAAGATATAAAATCAATGTGTAAAAATTGGTTACATTTCTATACACCAATAATGAAGCAGCAGAAAGAGAAATCAAGGAACTGATCCTAATTACAATTGCACCAAAACCCATAAAACACGTAGGAATAAGTCTAAGAAAACAAGTAAAAATCTATATACTTAAAGCTATTGAAAGCTTATGAAAGAAATTGAAGATACAAAAAAATGAAATAGAAAAAAACACTCCAGGCTAATGGGTTGTAAGAATAAATATTGTTAAAACGTTGATACTACTCAAAGCAAACTACACATTCAATGTACTCCATATCAAAATAATACTAGTGTTGTTCACAGAGCTAGAAAAAATTATTTTAAACTTTGTATGGAACCAGAAAGGACCCCAAATGGTCAAAGTGATCCTTAAAAAGAAAAGCAAACTAGAGGCATCACAATTTTGGACTTCAAGCTATATTACAAAGCTGCTATCATCAAGACAGTATAGTACTATAACAAAAGCAGACACATAGATCAATGGAATAGAATAGAGAACCCAGGAATGGGCCTGCAAATATATGGGCAAATAATCTTTGACAAAGCAGGAAAGAATATTCAATGAAAAAAAGGCAGTCTTTTCAGCAAATAGTGTTGGGAAATTGGACAGTGATTGGCAAAAAAAATGAACCTGGATCACTTTCTTACGCCATACACAAAAATAAATTCAAAATAGATGAAAGACCTAAATGCAAGACAGAAAACCAAAAAAATCTTAGAGGAGGAAACAGGCAACTTCCTCCTTAATCTCAACTGCAGCAATTTCTTACTTGACATATGTTTGAAGGCAAGGAAAATAGAAGCAAAAATGAACTATTGGGACTTCATCAAAATAAAAATCTTCTTCACAGTGAAGGAAACAGTAAAAGGCACTGGCAGAATTGGATAAGATATTTGCAAAACATATGAGATAAGGAGTTAGTGTCCATAACCTATAAAGATCTTAGCAAACTCAACATCCAAAAAGCAAATAATCCAGTGAAGAAGTGAACAAAAGACATGAGTAGATACTTTCCCAAAGAAGACATCCAGATGGGTAACAGACACATGAAAAGATTCTCAAAATCACTTATCATCAGGGAAATATAAACCAAAACTGCAATACCAGCTCACACCTGTAAGAATAGCTAAAATTAACAACCCAAGAAATAATAGATGTTGGTGAGGATGTGGAGAAAAGGTAAGTCTTTTGCACTATCTTGGGAATGCAAACTGTGGGAATGCACCCACTCTGAAAAACAGCATGAAGTTTGCTCAATAAATTAAAAATAGAACTACCCTATGAGCCAGCAATTTTACTGCTAGCTATTTAACTAAAGGATTAAGAAAATACACTTTCAAAGGGGCACATGCACCTAAATTTTTATAGCAACACTATCAACAATAGCCAAATTATGGAAAGAGCCAAAATGTCTACTGACTCATGAATGGATAAGAAGATGTGGTATATATACAATGGAATATTACTCGTCAATCAAAAAGAATGAAATCTTGCCATTTGCAACAACATGAATGGAACTAGAATATATTATGCTCAGCAAAAAAAATCAGTTAGAGAAAGACAAATGCCATATGATTTCACTCATATGTGGAATTTAAGAAACATAACATATGAATACAGAGAAAGGGGATAAACATAAAAACAGAGTGAGAGATAAACCATAAAAGGCTCAAACACAGAGAAGAGAGTGGGGCTGGAGGGTGTTGGGTCGGGGAATCAGCTAAATGGGTGATGGGCATTAAAGAGGCCACTTGTTGGGAAGAGCATTATATGGATCTTCTATGTAAGTGATGAATCACTAAAATCTATTCCTAAAATCATTATTACACTAACTTTGATTTAAATTTTAAAAAAGAAAAAGTGAGATGAAAAATGAAAGTAGATACAGAGGATCAAGGGTAGGAATCATATCAGATTTCTCTTTTGGGACTGCTCAAGAATGAAGAGGGAGGAGGGAAATACATAGTGTTGAAGTGAAACCCACATAGCTAATAT